>NW_027526155.1:0-160955 GCF_052094955.1 Ictidomys tridecemlineatus
CAACTTGAAAACAGTCTAGCCAACTCAGATAGGATGGTTAAAAATCATGAGAGAAACATACAAGAGATATGCGATAATATAAAAAAAACCAAATTTAAGAGTCATTGGGATAGAGGAAAGGATAGAAATTGAAACCAGGGGAATGAGTAATTTACTAAATGAAATAATTACAGAAAACTTTCCAGAAAAAAAAAGGAAACAGATATACAAATTGTAGATGCATACAGGACACCGAGCATATAAAATCACAGTAGACCAACGCCAAGACACATTGTTATGAAGATATCCGATATACAGAACAAAGAGAGAATATTAAAAGCTACAAGAGAAAAGAGAAAGATTACATTCAGGGGTCAACCAATAAGGTTAACAACGGATTTTCAACACAGACGCTGAAAGCAAGAAGATCCTGGAACAACGTATTCCAAACACTGAAAGACAATGGATGCCAACCAAGAATCCTGTATCCAGCAAAATTAAGCTTCAGGTATGACAACGAAATAAAAATCTTTCACGATAAACAAAAACTAAAAGAATTTGCAGCCAGAAAACCAGCATGGCAAAGCATCTTGAGCAAAACACTCCACGAGGAAGAATTGAAAAACAATAACCAAAGCCAACAGTGGGAAGTACCTCAGTAAAGACAGACAAAGGGGCAAAAGCAAATCATGGAGAAACAAACTAAATTGAAAAAAAAAGAGAGATAAATAAATCAAACATGGCTGGAAGTACAAACCATATATCAATAGTAACTCTAAACATTAATGGTTTAAACACTCCAATAAAGCGACATAGGCTGGTAACATGGATAAAAAAAACAAATCCAACAATATGCTGCCTCCAGGAGACACACCTGACTGGAAAAGACATACACAGGCTGAAGGTGAAAGGTTGGGAAAAAATTATATCACACACACGGTCCTCGCAAGCAAGCAGGGGTGGCCATCCTCATATCGAATAAAATCGACTTCAAGACTAAATTAATCCAAAGGGATAAGGAAGGACATTATATTCTGTTAAAAGGAACCATTAAACAACAAGATATAACAATTATCAATATTTATGCACCTAATAATGGTGCTGTGAAGTTCATAAAACAAATTCTCCTCAAGTTCAAAAATCAAATAGACCACAACACAATAATTATGGGCGACTTCAACACACCTCTCTCACCATTGGACAGATCCTCCAAACAAAAGTTGAATAAAGAAACTATAGAACTCAATACCACAATCAATAACCTAGACTTAACTGACATATATAGAATATATCAACCATCATCAAGAGGACATACTTTTTTCTCAGCAGCACATGGATCCTTCTCAAAAATAGACCATATATTATGCCATAGGGCAACCCTCAGTAAATATAAAGGGGTGGAGATAATACCATGCATTTTATCTGATCATAATGGAATGAAACTGGAAATCAATGATAAAAGAAGGAAGGGAAAATTCAATATCACATGGAAAATGAACAGTATGTTACTGAACGATCAATGGGTTACAGAAGACATAAAAAAGGAAATCAAAAAATTCTTAGAGATAAATGAAAATACAGACACAACCTATCGGAATCTATGGGACACAATGAAAGCAGTTTTAAGAGGGAAATTCATCGCCTGGAGGTCATTCCTCAAAAAAAGGAAAAACCAACAAATAAATAAGCTCACACTTCATCTCAAAGCCCTAGAAAAGGAAGAGCAAAACAACAGCAAATGTAGCAGAAAGCAAGAAATAATTAAAATCAGAGCGGAAATCAACAAAATTGAAACAAAAGAAACTATTGAAAAAATTAACAAAACTAAAAGTTGGTTCTTTGAAAAAATAAACAAGATTGACAGACCCTTAGCCATGCTAACGAAGAGAAGAAGAGAGAGAAATCAAATTACTAACATAAGGGATGAAAAAGGCAATATCACAACAGATGCTACAGAAATACAGAAGACAATTAGAAATTATTTTGAAAACCTATACTCCAATAAAATAGAGGATAGTGAAGACATCGATAAATTCCTTAAGACATACGATTTGCCCAGACTGAGTCAGGAGGACACACACAATTTGAACAGACCAATATCAATGGATGAAATTGAAGAAACAATCAAAAGACTACCAACCAAGAAAAGCCCAGGACCAGATGGGTATACAGCGGAGTTTTACAAAACCTTTAAAGAAGAATTAGTACCAATACTTTTCAAGTTATTCCAGGAAATAGAAAAAGAGGGAGCTCTTCCAAATTCATTCTATGAGGCAAACATCACATTGATTCCGAAGCCAGACAAAGACACATCAAAGAAAGAAAACTACAGACCTCTCTGATGAACCTAGATGCAAAAATCCTCAATAAAATTCTGGCGAATCGGATACAAATGAACATCAAAAAAAATGTGCACCATGATCAAGTAGGATTCATCCCTGGGATGCAAGGATGGTTCAATATACGGAAATCAATAAATATTATTCACCATATCAATAGACTTAAAAATAAGAACCATATGATCATCTCAATAGACGCAGAAAAAGCATTCGACAAAGTATAGCATCCTTTAAGTTCAAAACATTAGAGAAACTAGGGATAACAGGAACTTACCTTGACATTGTAAAAGCTATCTATGCTAAGCCCCAGGCTAGCATCATTCTGAATGGAGAAAAATTGAAGGCATTCCCTCTAAAATCTGGAACAAGGCAGGGATGTCCTCTATCACCACTTCTATTCAATATGGTTCTCGAAACACTGGCCAGAGCAATTAGACAAACGAAAGAAATTAAAGGCATAAAAATTGGAAAAGAAGAGCTTAAATTATCACTATTTGCGGATGACATGATTATATATCTAGAAGACCCAAAAGGGTCTACAAAAAAACTACTAGAACTAATAAATGAATTCAGCAAAGTGGCAGGATATAAAATCAACACACACAAATCAAAGGCATTTCTGTATATCAGCGACAAAACTTCTGAAATGGAAATAAGGGAAAACACTCCATTCACAATATCCTCAAAAAAATAAAATAAAATACTTGGGAATCAACCTAACAAAAGAGGTGAAAGATTTGTACAATGAAAACTACAGAACTCTAAAAAGAGAAGTAGAAGAAGATCTTAAGAGATGGAAAAATATACCCTGTTCATGGATAGACAGAACTAACATCATCAAAATGGCGATATTACCAAAAGTTCTTTATAGGTTTAATGCAATGCCAGTCAAAATCCCAATGGCATTGCTTGTAGAAATAGACAAAGCAATCATGAAATTCATATGGAATAATAAAAGACCCAGAATAGCAAAAGCAATTCTAAGCAGGAAGTGTGAATCAGGTGGTATAGCAATACCAGACTTCAAACTATATTACAGAGCAATAGTAACAAAAACAGCATGGTACTGGTACCAGAACAGGCAGGTGGACCAATGGTATAGAGTAGAGGACACAGAGACTAATCCACAAAGTTACAACTATCTTATATTTGATAAAGGGGCTAAAAGCATGCAATGGAGTAAGGATAGCATCTTCAACAAATGGTGTTGGGAAAACTGGAAATCCATATGCAACAAAATGAAACTGAATCCCCTCCTCTCACCATGCACAAAAGTTAACTCAAAATGGATCAAGGACCTGGATATCAAATCAGAGACTCTGCATATGACAGAAGAAAAAGATGGTTCTGATCTACATATTGTGGGGTCGGGCTCCAAATTCCTTAACAGGACACCCATAGCACAAGAGTTAATGGCAAGAATCAACAAATGGGACTTACTTAAACTAAAAAGTTTTTTCACAGCAAGAGAAACAAAAAGAGAAGTAAATAGGGAGCCTACATCATGGGAACAAATATTTACCCCTCACAATTCAGATAGAGCCCTAATATCCAGAGTATACAAAGAACTCAAAAAATTAGACAATAAGACAACAAATAACCCAATCAACAAATGGGCCAATGACCTGAACAGACACTTCTCAGAGGAGGACATACAATCAATCAACAAGTACATGAAAAAATTCTCACCTTCTCTAGCAGTCAGAGAAATGCAAATCAAAACCACCCTAAGATACCATCTCACTCCAGTAAGATTGGCAGCCATTAGGAAGTCAAACAACAACAAGTGCTGGAGTGGATGTGGGGAAAAGGGTACTCTTGTACATTGCTGGTGGGACTGCAAATTGGTTCGATCAATTTAAAAAGCAGTTTGGAGATTCCTGGGAAAGCTGGGAATGGAACCAACATTTGATCCAGCTATTGCCCTTCTCGGACTATTCCCTGAAGACTTTAAAAGAGCGTACTACAGGGATACTGCCAAATCGATGTTCACATCAGCACAATTCACAATAGCTAGACTGTGGAACCAACCCAGATGCCCTTCAATGGATGAATGGATTAAAAAAATGTGGCATTTATACACCATGGAGTATTACTCTGCATTAAAAAATGACAAAATCATGGAATTCGCAGGGAAATGGATGGCACTAGAACAGATTATGCTTAGTGAAGCTAGCCAATCCCTAAAAAACAAATATCAAATGTCTTCCTTGATATAATGAGAGCAACTAAGAATAGAGCAGGGAGGAAGAGCAGGAAGAAAATATCTACATTAAAAAGAGACACAAGGTGGGAGGGAAAGGGAGAGAAAAGGGGAATTGCATGGAAATAGAAAGAGACTCTCATTGTTATAAAAAACTACATATAAGAGGTTGTGAGGGGAAAGGGGGAAAAAAACAAGGAGAGAAACAAATTACAGTAGACGGGATAAAAAGAGAAATGGGGGGAGGGGGGATAGTAGAGGATAGGAAAGATAGCAGAATACAACAGATACTAGTATGGCATTATGTAAAAATGTGTATGTGTAACCGATGTGATTCTGCAATCTGTATTTGGGGTAAAAATGGGAGTTCATAACTCACTTGAAACTAATGTTTGAAATATGATATGTTAAGAGCCTTGTAATGTTTTGAACAACAAATAAAAAAAAACAAAGAGAAGAGGTTGGAGACTGCGATAAAAAAGAACTTTTACAGAGAGCAGAGTTTGGAGACTGGATAGAAGAAGGATCGTTGCAGAGAGCAGATGTTGGAGACTGGGGTGCAGAAGGGCTATCACAGAGAGCACAGGTTAGATACTGGGGTGCAGAAGAAATGTTGCAGAGAGCAGAGTTTGGAGACTTGGGTGCAGAAGGACTTATAAAGAGAGCAGAGGATGGAGACTGGGGTGCAGAAGGATCATTACAGATTGCAAAGGTTGAATACTTAGGTGCAGAATAAATTTTACAGAGAGGAGAGGTTAGAGAAAAGGGTATCAAAGGATTCTTACAGAGAGAAAAGAATGGAGACTGGGGTTCAGTAGAACTGTTACAGAAAGCAGAGGTTGGAGACTGTGGTGCAGAAGGCCTGTTACAGAGAGCAGAGTTTGGACATGAGGTGCAGAAGGATGGTTACAGAGAGCAGAGGTTGGACACTGATTTGCAGCAGGACTGTTACAGGGAGCTGAGCTTGAAGACTTGGGTGCAAAAATACTGTTGCAGACAGCAGAGTTTGGAGACTGGTGTGCTGAAGGGCCGTTGCAGAGAGCAGATATGAGAGACTGGGGTGCAGAAGGCCTGTTACAGAGAGCAGAGTTTGGAGACTTGGGTGCAGAAAGACTTATACAGACAGCAGAGGATGGAGACTGGGGTGCAGAAGGACCATTACAGAATGCAGAGGTTGGATACTTAGGTGCAGAATGACTTTTACAGAGAGGAGAGGTTGGAGAAAAGGGTGTCAAAGGATTCTTACAGAGAGCAGAAGATGGAGACTGGGGTTCAGTAGAACTGTTACAGAAAGCAGAGGTTGGATACTGTGGTGCAGAAGGCCTGTTACAGAGAGCAGAGTTTGGACATGAGGTGCAGAAGGATGGTTACAGAGAGCTGAGCTTGAAGACTTGGGTACAGAAGGAATGTTGCAGACAGCAGAGTTTGGAGACTGGTGTGCAGAAGGACCGTTGCACAGAGCCGATATGGGAGACTGGGATGCAGAAGGATCGTTGCAGAGAGCAGAGGTTGGAGACTGAGGTGCACAAGGATCGCTACATAGAGCAGAGTTTGGAGACCGGGGTGCAGTAGGATAGTTTCAGAGAGCCCACGTTAGAGACTTTGGTACAGAAGAAATGTTGCAGAGAGCAGAGGTTGGAGACTGGGGTGCAGAAGGACTGTAGCAGAGAGCAGAGGTTGGAGACTGGGGTTCAGAAGGACTGTTGTAGAGAACAGAGTGTGGAGACTGGGGTGCAGAAGAATCGTTGCAGAGAGCAGAGGTTGGAGACTGAGGTGCAGAAGGATTGTTAAAGAGAGCAGAGGTTAGAGACTTGGGTTCTGAAGGACTGTTACAAAGAGCAGAGTTTGCAGACTTGGGTGCTGAAGGACTGTTACAGATAGAACAATTTCGAGACTGGGTTGCAGAAGGATCTTACAGAAAGCATTTTGTAGACTGAGGCTCAGAAGAACTGTTACAGAGAGCAAACTTTGGAAACTCGGGTGCAGAAGGATTTTTGCAGAGAGCCGAGTTTTCAGTCTGAGGTGCAGAAGGACTTTTTCAGAGAGCAGATGTTGGATCCTGGGGTGCAGAAGGACTGTTACAGAGAGCAGAGGATGGAGACTGGGGTTCAGTAGAACTGTTACAGAGAGCAGAGTTTGGAGACTGGGGTGCAGAAGGATCAATGCAGAGAGCACAGGTTGGAGACTGGGGTGCAGAAGCCTGTTACAGAGACCAGAGTTTGAAGACTGGGGTGCATAAGGCCCGTTACAGAGAGAAGAGTTTGGAGACTGGAGTGCAGAAGACTCTTACAGAGAGCAGCGTTTGGAGAATTTGTTGCAGAAGGATCTTAGAGAGATCAGAGTTTGCGGACTGAGGTGCAGAAGGACTTTTACAGAGAGTAGAGGGTGGAGACTGGGGTGCAGAAGGAGTGTTACAGAGAGCAGAGTTTGGAGATTGGGGTGCACAAGAACTGTTACTGAGAGCAGAGGTTGGAGACAGGGGTGCAGAAGGACTGTTTAAGAGAGCAGAATTTTGAGACTGATGTGCAGAAGGACTGTTACAGAGAGCATATTTTGGAAACTGGGATGTAAAAGGACCATTGCAGAGAGCAGAGGCTGGAGACTCGGATAAGAAAGATCTTTGCAGAGAGCAGATGTTGGAGACTGGGTGCATAAGGACTATTAAAGAGAGCAGAGGTTGGAGACTAAGGTGCAGAAAGATCATTTCTGAGTGCAGAGGTTTGAGACTGGGGTTCAGAAGGACTGTTACAGATTGCAGAACTTGGAGACATAAGTGCCGAAAGACATTTACAGAGAGGAGAGGTTGGAGACTGGGGTGCAAACGGATTCTTACAGAGAGCAGAGGATTGAGACTGAGGTGCAGAAGGATCGTTGCAGAGAGCAGAGGTTGGAGAATGAGGTGCAGAAGGATTGCTACAGAGAGCAGAGGTTGGAGACTGGGGTGAAGCAGGACAGTTACAGAGAGCACAGGTTCGATACTTGGGTGCAGAAGAAGTGTTTCAGAAATACTGTAGCTGCGAAAAGAGTTTGGAGACTGGGGTGCAGAAGGACTGTTACAGAGTTCAGAGGTTGGAAACTTTGGTGCAGAAGAATCGTTGCAGAGAACAGAGGTTGGATACTGAGGTGCAGAAAGATCATTGCAGAGAGAAGAGGTTGGAGACTAGGGTGCAGGAGGCCACTTACAGAGAGCAGAGGTTGAAGACTGGGGTGCAAAAAAATTGTTAAAGAAAGCACATTTTGGAGGAGGAGGAAAGATGGCGGCGAAGGGAGTGCATCACCCCAGTGCGCTGCATCACTGAGCCAGTGAAAGAAGATATGAAACGGCTGAAGGATATCTTGTTGGGAATTTCCAGTGAAATTGAGGCGCTACAGAATCTAATAGACAGGTTTCCATTGTGCGAGGTTCGGCAGTGGGAGCTCCATTTCTCCGCACGGAGGGTCGCATAGCCTGATAGCTCCGCGGTGGGTTGTCTGCGGCGCGCGCTGGAATCGGCAGGGAGCCGGAGCGGGGAGAACAGCGAGGAGAGGGAGAACAGCGATACGGATTCGGAGGGCTCCTGCCAGCGATACATCGGCAGCGCTTGGTGCGGAGTTCCGGCTTGAGACAGAGGAGAGAAGCGGCGGTTCCAGTCACCGGTCTGACCACGGAGGACGGCGGCCTCCATCTTGGAGAGATGATGTAATCATCCCATTGTTCTGCTGATCTCAGCTCATTCAGCTACGGAACAGGTGAATTCAGGCTGGTATTTGCCTTCGTCTAGCAGACAGATTTCTTGCTCAGGATCGGGACTAGGGATCCTGTGGAGAATACTCTTGAAGGCTCGTGCCTGGCAAGGCGTGCTCCGGGCACTGAGCAGCGGGACTTGGGTTCCCGGGACTTGGGTTCCCAGGGCTAACCGGGCCCAGGTCTGAGGAATCTGCGGAGACTGCCTGTGAAGGCGAGCTCCGAGTGGAGCGTGCGCTGAGCTTGGGGCAACTGGGTTCTGACTCCCGAGACAGTTTTGGCCTGGGGCTGGGGAACCCCGGGGGTCACTCGCTGGGGCCAGCTCCCAGCGGAGAGAGTGTATCCGGATAGGAAAGGCGGGGTTCTTGCTACCTAAGCTGCTTTGGCCCAAGGCTAGGGAACCGGCGGTGACTGCTTCTCGGCCAGGGTCCTGCTGGGTGCTGTGGGGGCAGAGTGGAGCTTCCACCTGCGCCCAGAGCAGGCCAAGTGACCCGCCGGCGTGGTACCATGAAACCCCAAATGCAGCTGGTGCTGAAGAGAGAAGCCGCCCACGCTTAGAATAGGACCAGCGACCCACTGGCAAGACAGACCAGGTAGCTTGCCAACGTGGTGGACACGTAACACTGAGGCAGTCGCGTCACACTGGTTGGAGTGGGGGTGGAGCAGGGTCGCCGCCTGGGTCCGGAGGGGCTCAGCGACCCGTTGGAGAGGTAGTCAGGTACCCCCATTGGGAGTGGGGGCTGTGCAGAACTGCGACCCACCGGCCTAGAGGTCTGCCAGCGTGGTAGACACGTCACACCAATTGGAGTGGGGGCACAGCAGAGCCGCCACCCACATCCAGATCAGGACCAACGACCCCAGGGTGTGGTAGTTACGTTACCACAATTGGAGTGGGGTCAGAGCAGAACAGCCACCAGTGCCTGCAGTGGGGGCAGACCTGCGACCAATTAGCGTGGTAGACAGACCACCCTAATTAGGGGAGGAGCACAGCCACTACCCGCCCTGCAAGGGAGACTTCCCAACTATACAAGAGCAATATAAATAAATAGGAGGTAAATTTCAAAAACACAACAGTTGCACCAAGCAGGAAGAAACGCGAGCAGTATGAAAAGACAAGGAAAGAAAGGTCCACAAGCAATGCAGGTCAACTCAACTTTAGAAGAGGTAATAGCTGCAACAGACGGAATGTCAGATAAAGAGTACAGGATATATATGCTGCAGATGATCTGGAGTCTCAAGGAAGACATGAGACAGCAAAATCAGACAATGAAAGATCACATTGACAAACAAATCCAGGAAGTAAAAGATCAATTTCACAGGGAGATAGAGGTAATAAAAAACAAACAAATTGAAATCCTGGAAATGCAGGAATCATTAAACCAACTTAAAAACTCAATTGAGAATACTAACAGCAGATTAGATCACTTAGAAGAGAGAACATCAGACAATGAAGACAAAGTATTTCAACTGGAAAAGAACATAGACAGCTCAGCAAGTCTGCTAAGAAACCATGAGCAGAACATCCAAGAATTATGGGACAATATCAAAAGACCAAATTTAAGAGTCATTGGGATACAGGAAGGCACAGAGCTCCAAACTAAAGGAATAAGCAGACTATTCAGTGAGATTATACAAGAAAAACTTCCCAGACTTGAAGAATGAGACAGAATACAAATCCTAGAAGCCTACAGGACTCCGAATGTGCAAAATCATAAGAGATCCACACCTAGACACATTATAATGAAGATGTCCAACATACAGAATAAGGAGAGAATTTTAAAAGCTGCAAGAGAAAGAAAGCAGATTACATTTAGGGGCAAACCAATCAGGATAACAGCTGATCTCTCAACACAGACCCTGAAAGCTAGAAGATCCTGGAATAACATATTTCAAACACTGAAAGAAAATGGGTTCCAACCAAGAATCGTGTATCCGGCGAAATTAAGCTTCAGGATAGAAGATGAAATTAAAACCTTCCATGATAAACAAAAGTTAAAAGAATTCGCAGCTAGAAAACCATCTCTTCAAAAAATCCTTGGCAAAACATTACAGGAAGAGGAAATGGAAAATAACACTGAAAACCAACAATGGGAGATAGGACAGTAAAGGGGGAAAAATAGTCAAAGAGGATAACAAATCAGGTTTAGAAACATCAATAAACAAATATGGCTAGAAGAACAAATCATATCTCAATAATAACCCTAAATGTTAATGGCTTAAATTCACCAATTAAGAGACACAGGCTAGTAGAATGGATCACAAAAGAAGACCCAACAATATGCTGCCTACAGGAGACGCATCTGATAGAAAAAGATATTCATAGACTGAAGGTGAAAGGTTGGGAAAAATCATACCACTCATATGGAATGCGGAAACAAGCAGGAGTGTCCATACTCATATCTAATAAAATAGATTTCAAACCAAAGTTAATCAAAAGGGATAAAGAAGGACACTTCATACTGCTCAAGGGAACCATACACCAACAAGACATAACAATCATAAATATATATGCCCCAAATAATGGTGCGGCTGTGTTTATCAAGCAAACTCTCCTCAAGTTCAAGAGTCTAATAGACCACCATACAATAATCATGGGAGACTTCAACACACCTCTCTCACCACTGGACAGATCTTACAAACAAAAGTTAAATAAAGAAACTATAGAACTCAATAACACAATTAACAACCTAGACTTAATTGACATATATAGACTATACCACCCCAAATCAAGTAGTTACACTTTTTTCTCAGCAGCACATGGAACCTTCTCAAAAATAGACCATATATTATGTCACAGGGCAACTCTTAGACAATATAAAGGGGTAGAGATAATACCATGCATCTTATCTGATCATAATGGAATAAAACTGAAAATCAACGATAAAAGAATGAAGGAAAAATCAAGCATCACTTGGAGAATGAACAATAGGTTGCTGAATGATCAATGGGTTTTAGAAGACATCAAGGAGGAAATTAAAAAATTCCTAGAGTCAAATGAAAACACAGACACAACATATCGGAATCTATGGGACACATTGAAAGCAGTTCTAAGAGGAAAATTCATTGCTTGGAGTTCATTCCTCAAAAAAAGAAAAAACCAACAAATAAATGATCTCATACTTCATCTCAAAATCCTAGAAAAAGAAGAGCAAAACAACAGCAAAAGAAGTAGAAGGCAAGAAATAATTAAAATCAGAGCTGAAATAAATGAAATTGAAACAAAAGAAACAATTGAAAAAATTGACAGGACTAAAAGTTGGTTCTTTGAAAAAATAAATAAAATTGACAGACCCTTAGCCATGCTAACGAAGAGAAGAAGAGAGAGAACTCAAATTACTAACATACGGGATGAAAAAGGTAATATCACAACAGACACTTCAGAAATACAGAAGATAATCAGAAATTATTTTGAATCCTTATACTCCAATAAAATAGAAGATAGTGAAGGCATAGATAAATTCCTTAAGTCTTATGACCTGCCCAGATTGAGTCAGGAGGATATAGACAACCTAAACAGACCAATAACAATAGAGGAAATAGAAGAAACCATCAAAAGATTACCAACTAAGAAAAGCCCAGGACCGGATGGGTATACAGCAGAGTTTTACAAAACCTTTAAAGAGGAACTAACACCAATACTTTTCAAGCTATTTCAGGAAATAGAAAAAGAGGGAGAACTTCCAAATTCATTCTACGAGGCCAACATCACCCTGATTCCGAAACCAGACAAAGACACTTCAAAGAAAGAAAACTACAGACCAATATCTCTAATGAACCTTGACGCAAAAATCCTCAATAAAATTCTGGCGAATCGGATTCAAATACATATCAAAAAAATTATACATCATGATCAAGTAGGATTCATCCCTGGGATGCAAGGCTGGTTCAATATACGGAAATCAATAAATGTTATTCACCACATCAATAGACTTAAAAATAAGAACCATATGATCATCTCGATAGATGCAGAAAAAGCATTCGACAAAGTACAGCATCCCTTTATGTTCAAAACTCTAGAAAAATTAGGGATAACTGGAACATACCTCAACATTGTAAAAGCAATCTACGATAAGCCACAGGCCAGCATCATTCTGAATGGAGAAAAATTGAAGGCATTCCCTCTAAGATCTGGTACAAGACAGGGATGCCCTCTCTCACCACTTCTGTTCAACATAGTCCTCGAAACACTGGCCAGAGCAATTAGACAGACAAAAGAAATTAAAGGCATAAAAATAGGAAAAGAAGAACTTAAATTATCACTATTTGCAGATGATATGATCCTATACCTAGCAGACCCAAAAGGGTCTACAAAGAAGCTATTAGAGCTAATAAATGAATTCAGCAAAGTGGCAGGATATAAGATCAACACGCATAAATCAAAGGCATTCCTGTATATCAGTGACAAATCCTCTGAAACGGAAATGAGGACAACTACTCCATTCACAATATCCCCCCAAAAAATAAAATACTTGGGAATCAACCTAACAAAAGAGGTGAAAGATTTATATAATGAAAATTATAGAACCCTAAAGAAAGATATAGAAGAAGACCTTAGAAGATGGAAAAATATACCCTGCTCATGGATAGGTAGAACTAACATCATCAAAATGGCGATATTACCAAAAGTCCTCTATAAGTTCAATGCAATGCCAATCAAAATCCCAATGGAACTTCTTGTAGAAATAGATAAAAGAATCATGAAATTCATATGGAATAATAAAAGACCCAGAATAGCAAAAACAATGCTAAGCAGGAAGAGTGAATCAGGCGGTATAGCGATACCAGACTTCAAACTATACTACAGAGCAATAGTAACAAAAACAGCATGGTACTGGTACCAAAACAGGCGGGTGGACCAATGGTACAGAATAGAGGACACAGAAACCAATCCACAAAACTACAACTATCTTATATTTGATAAAGGGGCTAAAAGCATGCAATGGAGGAAGGATAGCATCTTCAACAAATGGTGCTGGGAAAACTGGAAATCCATTTGCATCAAAATGAATCTGAACCCCTATCTCTCGCCATGCACAAAAGTTAACTCAAAATGGATTAAGGAGCTTGATATTAAATCAGAGACATGGCATCTGATAGAAGAAAAAGTTGGTTATGATCTACATACTGTGGGATCGGGCCCCCAATTCCTCAATAGGACACCCATAGCGCAAGAGTTAATAACTAGAATCAACAAATGGGACTTACTCAAACTAAAAAGTTTTTTCTCAGCAAAAGAAACAATAAGAGAGATAAACAGGGAGCCTACATCCTGGGAACAAATCTTTAATCCACACACTTCAGATAGAGCCCTAATAACCAGAATATACAAAGAACTCAAAAAATTAGACAATAAGATAACAAATAACCCAATCAATAAATGGGCCAAGGACCTGAACAGACAGTTCTCAGAGGAGGACATACAATCAATCAATAAGTACATGAAAAAATGCTCACCATCGCTAGCAGTTAGAGAAATGCAAATCAAAACTACCCTAAGATACCACCTCACTCCAGTAAGATTGGCAGCCATTAGGAAGTCAAACAACAATAAGTGCTGGAGAGGATGCGGGGAAAAGGGCACTCTTGTTCATTGCTGGTGGGACTGCAAATTGGTGCAGCCAATTTGGAAAGCAGTATGGAGATTTCTTGGAAAGCTGGGAATGGAACCACCATTTGACCCAGCTATTCCCCTTCTCGGTCTATTCCCTAAAGACCTAATAAGAGCATGTTACAGAGACACTGCTACAACGATGTTCATAGCAGCACAATTCACTATAGCAAGATTATGGAATCAGCCTAGATGCCCTTCAATAGATGAATGGATAAAAAAAATGTGGCATTTATACACAATGGAGTATTACTCTGCATTAAGGAACGACAAAATCATAGAATTTGGAGGGAAATGGATGGCATTAGAGCAGATTATGCTAAGTGAAGCTAGTCAATCGTTAAAAAACAAATACCAAATGACCCCTTTGATATAAGGGGAGTAAACAAGGACAGGGTAAGGACGAAGAGCTTGAGAAGAAGATTTACATTAAACAGGGATGAGAAAAGGGGAGGGGAGGGGAGGGGAGGGGAGGGGGGATAGTAGAGAATAGGACAGACAGCAGAATACATCAGACACTAGAAAGGCAATATGTCAATCAATGGAAGGGTAACTGATGTGAAACAGCAATCTGTATACGGGGTAAAGTTGGGAGTTCATAACCCACTTGAATCAAACTGTGAAAGATGATGTATTAAGAACTGTGTAATGTTTTGAACGACAACAATAAAAAAAAAAAAAAAAAATAATAATAATAAAAAAAAAAAAAAAAAAAAAAAAAAAAAAAAAGAAAGCACATTTGGAGACTAGGGTGCAGAAGGATTGTTGCAGAGAGTAGATGTTTCAGACTGAGGCTTAGAAGGACTGTTACAGAGAGCAGAGGTTGGAATCTGAGGTGCAGAAGGACTGTTACAGAAAGCAGAGGTCGGCAATTGGGGTGCAGAAGGACAGTTATAAAGAGAAGAGTTTGGAGAGTGTGGTACAGAAGGACTCTTAGAGAGAGCAGAGTTTGGAAACTTTGGTGCAGAAGGACCGTTGTAGAGAGCAGATGTTAAAGACTAGGGTGCAGAAGGACTGTTACAGAGAGCAGACTTTGGAGACTGAGGTGAGAAGGATTGTTACAGAGAGCAGAGTTTCGAGATTGGGGTGCAAAAGGATCTTACAGAGATCATTTTGGAGACAGAGGTGCAGAAGAAGTGTTACAAGAGCAGAGGTTTAAGACTGGGGTGCAGAAGGATTGTTGCCGAGAGCAGCATTTTCAGACTGAGGTTCAGAAGTACTGTTGCAGAGAGGAGACGTTGGAACCTGGGATGCAGAAGGATCGCTGCAGAGAGCAGAGGTTTGATACTGGGGTGCAGAACGGCCGTTGCAGAGGGATGTGGTTGGAGATTGAGGTGCAGAATGACTGTTACAAGAGCAAAGTTTGGAAAACGGGGTATAGAAGGATCTTACAAGAGCAGAGGTTGGAGACTGGGGTGCAGAAGTACTGTTGCAGAGAGAAGAGGTTGGAGACTGGGCTGCAGAAGGCCTTTTACAGAGACCAGACTTGGTGACTGAGTTGCAGAAGACCTGTAAGAGAGAGCAGATGTTGGAGACTGGGGTGCACAAGGATTGTTACAGATAGCACAGTTTTGAGACTGGGGTTTAGAAGGATTGTTGCAGACAGCAGAGGTTTCAGACTGAGGCTTAGAAGGTCTGTTGCAGAGAGCAGAGTTTTGAGTCTGAGGTTCAGAAGAACTGTTTCAGAAAGCAGAGGTTGGCAATTGGGGTGCAGAAGGAACGTTATAGAGAGTAGAGGTTGGAGACTGCGGTATAGAAGGACTGTTACTGAGAGCAGAGTTTAGAGACTGGGGTGCAGAAAGACTGTTACAGAGAGCAGACATTGGACACAGAGGTGTAGACGGATTGTTAAAGAGAGCAGAGATTGAATACTGGGGTTCAGAAGGACCATTACAGAGAGAAAAGAATGGAGACTGAGGTGCAGAAAAACCTATACAGAGAGCATAGGTAGGAGAGTGAGGTGCAGAAGAATCCTTGCAGAGAGAAGAGTTTAGAGACTGGGGTGCAGAAGGTCTCTTAAAAAAAGCAGAGTTTGGCAATTGGGGAGCAGATAGACCGTTACAAAGAGAAGAGGTTGGAGACTGCGATACAAAGGGACTTTTACAGAGAGCAGAGTTTGGAGACTGGGTAGAAGAAGGATCATTGCAGAGAGCAGATGTTGGAATCTGGGGTGCAGAAGGACTGTTAAAGAGAGCACAGGTTGGAGACTCGGGTGCAGAAGAAATATTTTAGAGAGCAGAGTTTGGAGACCTGGGTGCAGAAGGACTGATACAGAGAAAAGAGGTTAAAGACTGTGGTGCAGAAGGATCTTACAGAGAGTAGAGGTTGGAGACTGGGGTGCAGAAAGACTGTTGCAGAGAGCAGAGTTTGAAGACTGGGGTGCAGAAGTACTGTTGCAGAATGCAGATTTGGATCCTAGGGTGCAGAAGGATCGCTGCAGAGAGCAGAGGTTGGAGAGTGGGTGCAGAAGGCCTATCAAAGAGAGCTGAGTTATAATACTGGGGTGCAGAAGGCCTGTT
Source organism: Ictidomys tridecemlineatus (assembly GCF_052094955.1). Taxonomy (NCBI): domain Eukaryota; kingdom Metazoa; phylum Chordata; class Mammalia; order Rodentia; family Sciuridae; genus Ictidomys; species Ictidomys tridecemlineatus. The sequence continues at coordinate 16,373 of NW_027526155.1, forward strand.
ACAGAGAGCAGACTTTTGGAATTGGGGTGCAGAAGGACTGTTACAGAGAGCAGAGTTTGGAGAATTGGTTGCAGAAGGATCTTACAGAGAGCAGAGTTTGGACACTGAGCTGCAGAAGGACTTCTACTGAGAGAAGTGTTTGGAGACTGATGAGCAGAAGGAACGTTGTATATAGCAGAGGTTGGAGACTGATTTCCAGACGAATTGTTACAGAGATCACAGGGTGGAGACTGGAGTGCAGTAGGAGTGTTACAGAGAGCAGAGTTTGGAGATTGGGGTGCAGAAGAACTGTTACCTAGAGCAGAGGTTGTAGACTGGGGTGCAGAGGACTGTTGCAGAGTATAGAGTTTGGAGACTGAGGTGCAGAAGAACTGTTAAAGAGAGCAGAGTTTGGAGACTGGGGTGCCGAAAGACTAATACAGAAAGTAGAGGTTGCAGACTGGGGTGTAGAAGGACCGTTACAGAGAGCAGATTTTGGAAACTGCTGTACAGAAGGACTGTTACAGGGAGCAGAGGTTGCAGACTGGGGTTCTAAAGGATCATTGCAGAGAGCAGATGTTGTAGACTGGTGTGCAGAAGTATCTTACAGAGAGCATAGGTTAAAGACTGAGCTGCATAAGGACTGTTAAAGAGACCAGTGGTTGAAGACTGGGGTGCAGAAGGATCGTTGCAGAGAGCAGAGGTTGGAGACTGAGGTGCGGAATGATCGTTGAGGAGAGCAGATGTTGGAGAATATGCTGAAAAACGATACTTACAGAGAGCCGATGTTGGAGACTGGGGTGCAGAAGTACAGTTACAGAGAGCATAGGTTGGAGACTGGGGTGCAGAAGAAATGTTGAAGAGAGTAGAGGTTCGAGACTAGGTTGCTGAAGGACTGTTACAGAGAGCAGAGGTTGTAGACTGAGGTGCAGAAGGACTGTTACAGAGAGCAAAGGTTGGAGACTGGGGTACAGAAAAACTGATAGAGAAAGCAGACTTTGGAGACTGTGGTGCAGAAGGACTGTAGCAGAGAACAGAGTTTAAAGACTGGGGTGCAGAAGGACCGATGCATAGAGCTGAATTTGGATATTTAGGTGCCTAAGATTGTTACAGAGAGCAGAGGTTGGATACTGTGGTGCATATGGACTTATACAGAGAGCAGAGGTTGGAGACTGAGGTGCAGAATAATTTTACAGAGAGTAGAGGTTGGAGACTGGGGTGCAGAATAACTGTTGCAGAGAGTAGAGAATGGAATCTGAGGTGCAGAAAGATTGTTGCAGAGAGAAGAGGTTGGAGACTGGAGTGCAGAAGGACTGTTACAGAGAGCAGAGTTTGGAAACTGGAGTGCAGAAGGCATTTTACAGAGAGCAGAGGTTGGAGACTGGGGTGCAAAAGGACTGTAACAGATAGCACAGTTCGTAGACTGGGGTACAGAAGGATCGTTGCAGAGAGCAGAGGTTTCAGACTGAGGTACAGATGGACTGTTACAGAGAGCATAAGTTGAAGTCTGAGGTGCAGAAGCACTATTATAGAAAGAAAAGTTTGGCAATTGGGGTGCAGAACGACCGTTACAGAGTGAAGAGTTTGGAGAATGCGGTACAGAAGGACTGTGACAAAGAGCAGAGTTTGGAGACTGGGGTACAGAAGGACCATTGCAGAGAAAAGAGGGTGGAGACTTAGTTGCAGAAGAATCGTTACAGAGAGCAGAGGTTGGAGACTGAGGTGCAGAAGAACTTTTACAGAGAGCAGAGGTTGGAGACTGGGGTGAAGAAGGATTTTTAAAAAAAGCAGAGGATGGAGACTGGGTTGCATAAGGAGTGTAACAGAGAGCAGAGTTTGGAGATTCTGGTTCAGAAGAACTGTTAAAGAGAGCAGAGTTTTTATACTGGGGTTCAGAAAAATTGTTACAGAGTGCAGAGTTTTGATTCGGGTACAGCAGAAGTGTAACAGAGAGTAGAGCTTGAAGGCTGGGTTGCATAAGAACTATTACAGAGAGCAGAGTTTGGAGATTCTGGTTAAGAAAAACTGTTAAAGAGAGCAGATTTTTGAGACTGGGTTAATGAAGGATATTACAGAGAGCATTTTGTATACTGAGATTCAGAAGGACTGTTACAGAGAGCAATGTTTGAAAACTCAGGTGAAAAGGATTTTTGTAGAGAGCCGTGTTTTCAGACTGAGGTGCAGAAGGACTGTTTCAGAGAGCAGATGTTGGATCCTGGGATGTAGAAGGACCGTTGCAGAGAGCAGAGGTTGGAGCCTGGGGAGAAGAAGGATTGTTGTAGAGAACATATGTTGGAGACTGGGGAGCAGAAGGACTATTAAAGAGAGCAGAGGTCTGAGACTGAGGTGCAGAAAGATCATTTCTGAGTGCAGAGGATTGAGACTGCAGTGCAGAAGGACTGTTACAGATTGCAGAACTTGGAGACTGGGGTGTAGAAGGATCGTTGCAGAGAGCACAGGTTAGAGAATGAGGTACAGAAGGATCGCTACAGAGAGCAGAGTTTGGAGACTGGGTTGCAGCAGGACAGTTACAGAGAACCCAGTTTGGAGACTTGAGTGCAGAAGAAATGTTGCAGAGAGCAGAGGTTAGAGACGGGGTGCAGAAGTAATGTAGCAGAGAGCAGAGGTTGTAGACTTGGGTGCAGAAGGACTGTTACAGAGAGCAGTTTTTAGAGACTGGGATGCAGAAGAATCATTGCAGAGAACAGAGGTTGGAGACTGCGGTTTAGAAGGACTGTTGCAGAGAGCAGAGGGTGGAGACTGAGGTGCAGAAGAATCGTTGCAGAGAGAAGAGGTTGGAGACTGGGTAGGAGAAGGCCTGTTACAGATAGCAGAGTCTGGAGACTGGGGTGCAGAAGACCTGTTACCGAGAACAGAGGTTAAAGACTGGAGTGCAGAAGGATCGTTACATACAGCACAGTTTGGAGACTGGGGTGCAGAAGGATTGTTGCAGACAGCAGATGTTTCAGACTGAGGTTTAGAAGGACTGTTACAGAGAGCAGAGGTTGGAATCTGAGGATCAGAAGGACTGTTGCAAAAAGCTGAGATTGGCAATTGGGGTGCCAAAGGACCTTTATAGAGAGCAAAGTTTGGAGTCTGAGGTGCAGAAGGACTTTTAAAGAGAGCAGAAGTTGGATACTGGGGTGCAAAAGGACTGTTACAGAGAGGAGAGGTTGCAGAAAGAGATGCAAAAGTATCTTACAGAAAGCAGAGTCTGGAGACTGGGGTGCAGAAGGACTGTTGCAGAGAGCAGAGATTGGAGACTGAGGTTCAGAAGTATCATTGTAGAGAAAAGATTTTGGAGTCTGTGGTGCAGAAAACTGTTACAGAGAGCAGAGATTCAAGATTGGGGTGCAGAAGAACTGTTACCGAGAGCAGAGGTTGGAGACTGGGGTGCAGTAAGCCTGTTACAGAGAACAGAGGTTGGAGACTGAGGTGCAGAAAAACTGTTACAGAGAGCAGAGGTGGGAGACTGAGGTGATAAAGGACTTTTACAGAGAGGAATGGTTAGAGACAGTGGTGTCAAAGGATTCTTACAGAGAGCAGAAGATGAAGACTGGGGTGCAGAATGAGTGTTACAGAGAGCAGAGTTTGGATATTGGGGTGCAGAATAGGTGTTACTGAGAGAAGAGGTTGGAGACTGGGGTGCAGAAGGACTGTTGCAGAGAGCAGAGTTTGGAGACTGAGGTGCAAAAGGACTGTTACAGAGAGCAGAGTTTGGAAACTGGGGTGTATAAGGACCCTTGCTGTGAGCAGACATTGGAGCCTGGGGAGAAGAAGGATCCTTGAAGAGAGCAGATGTTGGAGACTGGGGTGCAGAAGGACTGTTAAAGAGAGCAGAGGTTGGAGACTGAGGTGCAGAAGAACTTTTACAGAGAGCAGAATTTGGAGATGAGGTGCAGAAGGATCGTTACAGAAAGCAGAGGTTGTAGACTGTGTTGCAGAAGGACTGATACAGAGACCAGAGGTTGGAGACTGGGGTGCAGGAGGATCGTTGCAGAGAGCAGAGATTGGAAACTAAGGTGCAGAAGGATCATTACAAAGAGCAGATTTTGGCTACTGGGGAGTAAAAAGACTGCAGCAGAGAGCAGAGGTTGGAGACTGAGGTGCAAAACGACTGATACAGAGAGCAGATGTTGGAGACTGGGGTGCAGAAGTACTGTAGCAGAGAGCAGAGTTTGGAGACTAAGGTGCAGAAGGACTGACTAAGAGAGCAGATGTTGGAGACTGGGGTGCAGAAGGACTGTTGCAGAGAACAGAGTGTGGAGACTGGGGTGAAGAAGAACCGTTGCAGAGAGCAGAGGTTAAAGACTGCGGTTAAGAAGGATCCTTTCAGAGAGCAGAGTTTGGAGACTGGGGTGCAGAAGGCCTGTTACAGAGAGCAGAGTTTGTAGACTAAGGTGCAGAAGGACTGTTAAAGATAGCACAATTTCCTGACTGGGTTGCAAAAGGATATTTCAGAGAGCATTTTGTAGACTGTGGTTCAGAAGGACAGTTACAGAGAGCAATGTTTGTAAACTCGGGTGCAGAAAGATTTTTGCAGAGAGCCGAGTTTTCAGACTGAGGTGCAGAAGGACTAGTTCAGAGAGCAGATGTTGGATCCAGGGATGTAGAAGGACCATTGCAGAGAGAAGAGGTTGGAGCCTGGGGAGAATAAGAATCGTTGCAGAGAGCAGATGTTGGAGACTGGGGTGCAGAAGGACTATTAAAGAGAGCAGAAGTCTGAGACTGAGGTGCAGAAAGATCATTTCTGAGTACAGAGGTTTGAGACTGGGTTACAGAAGGACTGTTACAGATTGCAGAACTTGGATACTGAGGTGCAGAATGACTTTTACAGTGAGGAGAGGTTGGAGACTGGGGTGCAAAAGGATTTTTACAGAGAGCATAGAATGAAGACTGGGGTGCAGAAGGATCGTTGAAGAGAGCACAGGTTGGAGAATGAGGTGCAGAAGGATCGCTACAGAGAGCAGAGGTTAGAGACTTGGCTGCAGACTAAATGTTGCAGAGAGCAGATGTTTGAGACTGGGGTGCAGAAGTTCTGTAGCAGAGAGCAGAGGTTGTAGACTGGCGTGCAGAAGGAATTTTGCAGAGAGCAGTTGTTAGATACTAGGATGCAGAAGGATCATTGCAGAGAGCAGAGGTTAGAGACTGCGATTTAGTAGGACTGTTGCAAAGAGCAGAGGTTAAAGATTGAGGTGCAGAAGAATCGTTGCAGAGAGAAGAGGTTGGAGACTGGAAAGCACAAGGACTGTTACAGAGAGCAGAGGTTGAAGACTGATGTGCAGAAGGATCGTTACATATAGCACAGTTTGGAGACTGGGGTGCAGATGGATTGTTGCAGACAGCAGAGTTTTCAGACTGAGGCTTAGAAGGACTGTTACAGAGAGCAGAGGTTGGAATCTGAGGTTCAGGAGGACTGTTACAGAAAGCAGATGTTGGCAATTGGGGTGCAGAAGGACTGTTATAGAGAGCAGAGTTTGGAGACTTTGTTGCAGAAGGATTGTTGTAGAGAGCAGATGTTGGAAACTAGGGTGCAGAAGGACCATTACAGAGAGCAAAGTTTAAAGACTGAGGTGCAGAAGGACTTTTACAGAGAGCAGAGGTTGGATATTGGGGTGCAGAAGGACTGTTACATAGAGGAGAGGTTGCAGAATGGGATGCAAAACTATCTTCCAGAGAGCAGAGTCTGGAGACTGGGGTGCAAAAGGAGTGTTGCAGAGAGAATAGATTGGAGCCTGAGGTTCAGAAGTATCGCTGCAGAAAAAAGATGTTGGAGATTGGGGTGCAGAAAGACTGTTACAGAGAGCAGAGATTCAAGACTGGGGTGCAGAAGAACTGTTACCGAGAGCAGATGTTGGAGACTGGGGTGCAGTAAGCCTGTTACAGGGAGCAGAGTTTGGAGACTGAGGTGAAGAAGGACTGTTACAGAGAGCAGAGGTGAGAGACTGAGGTGCAGAAGGATTGGTTCAGAGAGAAGAGGTTGGAGACTAGTTGCAGAAGAACTGTTACAGAGTGCAGAGGTTGGAAACTGTGGTGCAGAAGTATCGTTTCACAGAGCAGAGGTTTGAGACAGAGGTGCTGAAGGATCGTTACAGAGAGCAGAGGTTGGAGACTGGGGTCAGAAAGACAGTTACAGAGAGCACAGTTTGGAGACTAGGGTGCAGAAGAAATGCTGCAGTGAGCAGAGATTGGAGACTGCGGTACAGAAGTACATTTACAAAGAGAAGAGGTTGGAGACTGAGGTGCAGAAGGATCATTGCAGAGAGAAGAGTTTGAAGACTGGGCTGCAGAAGAACTGTTAGAGAAAGCAGGGGTTGGCAATTGGAGAGCAGATGGACTGTTACAAAAAGAAGAGGTTGGAGACTGCGATACAAAAGGACTTTTACAGAGAGAAGAGTTTGGAGACTGGGTAGAAGAAGGATCGTTGAAGAGAGCAGATGTTGGAGACTGGGGTGCAGAAGGACTGTTACACAGAGCACAGGTTGGAGACTGGGGTGCAGAAAGACTGTTGCAGAAAACTAGTGTGGAGACTGGAGTGAAGAAGAACCGTTGCAGAGAGCAGAGGTTGGAGACTGAGGTGCATAAAGATTGTTACAGAGAGCAGAGTTTGTAGACTGAGGTGGAGAAGTACAGTTAAAGATAGCACAATTTCCTGACTGGGTTGCAGAAGGATATTACAGAGAGCATTTTGTAGACTGAAGTTCAGAAGGACTGTTACAGAGAGCAAAGTTTGGAAATTCGGGTGCAGAAGGATTTTTGCAGAGAGCCAAGTTTTCAGACTGAGGTGCAGAAGGACTATTTCAGAGAGCAGATGTTGGATCCTGGGATGTAGAAGGACCATTGCAGAGAGCAGAAGTTGGAGCCTGGGAAGAAGAAGGATCGTTGCAGAGAGTAGATGTTGGAGACTGAGGTGCATAAGGATTGTTACAGAGAGCAGAAGTTGGAGACTGGGGTGCAGAAGGACTCTTGCACAGAGCAGAGGTTGGAGCCTGCAGTTAAGAAGGATCCTTTCAGAGAGCAGAGATTGGAGACTGGGGTGAAGAAGGCCTGTTACAGAGAGCAGAGTTTTTAGACTGATGTGCAGAAGGACTGTTAAAGATAACACAATTTCCTGACTGGGTTGCAGAAGGATATTTCAGAGAGCATTTTGTAGACTGAGGTTCAGAAGGACTGTTACAGAGAGCAATGTTTGGAAACTCGGGTGCAGAAGAATTTTTGCAGAGAGCTGAGTTTTCAGACTGAGGTGCAGAAGGACTATTTCAGAGAGCAGATGTTTGATCCAGGGATGTAGAAGGACCATTGCAGAGAGCAGAGGTTGGAGCCTGGGGAGAAGAAGGATCGTTGCAAAGAGCAGATGTTGGAGACTGGGGTGCAGAATTACTATTAAAGAGAGCACAGGTCTGAGACTGAGGTGCAGAAAGATCATTTCTGAGTGCAGAAGTTTGAGACTGGGGTGCAGAAAGACTGTTACAGATTGCAGAACTTGGATACTGAGGTGCAGAATGACTTTTACAGAGAGGAGATGTTGGAGACTGGGGTGCAAAAGGATTCTTAAAGAGAGAAGAGGATGGAGACTGGGGTGAAAAAGGATCATTGCAGCATGCAGAGGTTGAAGAATGAGGTGTAGAAAGATCGCTACAGAGACCAGAGGTTGGAGACTGGGGTGCAGCAGGACAGTTACAGAGAGCACAGGTTGGAGACTTGGGTGTAGAAGAAATGTTGCAGAGAGCAGAGGTTGGAGACTGGGGTGTAAAAGTACTGAAGCAGAGAGCAGAGGTTGTAGACTGGGGTGCAGAAGGACTGTTGCAGAGAGCAGTTGTTTGAGACTAAGATGCAGAAGGATCATTGCAGAGAGCAGAGGTTAAAGACTATGGTTTAGAAGGTCTGTTGCAGAGAGAAGAGGTTGGAGACTGAGGTGCAGAAGGATCATTGCAGCGAGAAGAGGTTGGAGACTGGGGTGCAGAAGACCTGTTACAGAGAGCAGAGGTTGGAGACTGGGGTACAGAAGGATTGTTGCAGACATCAGAGTTTTCAGACTGAGGCTTAGAAGGAATCATACAGAGAGCAGAGGTTGAAATCTGAAGTTCAGAAGGACTGTTACAGAAAGCATACGTTGGCAATTGGGGTGCAGAAGGTTGGAGACTGAGGTGCAGAAAGACTTTTACAGAGACCAGAGTTTGGATACTGGGGTGCAGAATGACTGTTACAGATAGGAGAGTACAGAGAAACGGATGCAAAAGGATCTTACAGAGAGCAGAATCTGGCAACAGTGGTGAAGAAGGACTGTTGCAAAGAGCAGAGGTTGGAGACTGAGGTTCAGAAGGATCGTTGCAGAGAAAAGAGGTTGGAGACTGGGGTGCAGAAAGACTGTTACAGAGAGCAGAGTTTCGAGATTGGGGTTCTGAAGAACTGTTACAGAGAGCAGAGGTTGGAGACTGGGGTGCATTAAGCCTGTTACAGAGAGCAGAGTTAGGAGATTGAGGTGCAGAAGGACTGTTACACAGAACAGAGGTTGGAGACTGAGGTGCCAAAGGACCATTACAGAGAGCAGAGGTTGGAGACTGAGGTGCAGAAGGATTGGTACAGACAGAAGAGGATGGAGACTAGGTGTAGAATGACTGTTACAGAGTGCAGAGTTTGGAAACTGTGGTTCAGAAGGATCGTTTCAGAAAGTAGAGGTTGGAGACTGAGGTGCAGAAAGATCGTTACAGAGAGCAGAGGTTGGAGACTGGGGTCAGAAAGACAGTTACAGAGAGCACAGTTTGGAGATAGGGGTTCAGAAAAAATGTTGCAGTGATCAGATTGGGGACTGCGGTACAGAAGTACTGTTACAAAGAGCAGAGGGTGGAGACTGGGGTGCAGAAGGAATGTCACCTAGAGCACAGTTTGGAAACTGGGTTGGAGAAGGATTTTACAGAGAGCAGAGGCTGGAGACTGGGGTCAGAATTACTGTTGAAAAGAACAAACGTTGGAGACTGGGGTGCAGAAGGATCATTGCAGAGAGCAGAGGTTGGAAACTCTGGTGCAGAAGGATCCCTACAGAGAGCAGAGTTTGGAGACAGGGGTGCAGTGTGATAGTTACAGAGAGCACAGGTTAGAGACTGGGGTGCAGAAGAAATGTTGAAGAGAGCAGAGGTTGGAGAATGGGGTGCAGAAGGACTGTACCAGAGAGCAGAGGTTGGAGACTGTGGTGTAGAAGGACTGTTGCAGAGAGCAGACATTGGAAACTGGGATGCAGAAGGATTGTTGCAGAGAGCAGATATTAGAGACTGGTGTGTAGAAGGACTTTTGCACAGAGCAGAAGTTTGAGACTGGGGTGCAGAAGGACCTTTGCAGAGAGAAGAGTTTGGACACTGAGGTGCAGAAGGACTGTTACAGAGAGCAGAGGTTTCAGACTGAGGTGCAGAATAACTGATACGGAAAGTAGAGTTTGGCGACTGAGATGCAGAAGGATTGTTACAGAGAGCAGAGTTTGAAGCCTGGGTTGCAGAAGGACTGCTGCAGAGAACAGAGTTTGGATACTGGGGTGCAGAAGAGCCATTGCAGAGAGATGAGGTTGAAGACTCTGGTGCAGAAGGACTGTTGCAGAGAGCAGAGGTTGGAGACTGAGTTGAAGAAGAATCGTTGCAGAGAGAAGAGGATGGAGACTGTGGTGCAGAAGGCCTGTTACAGAGAGCAGACTTTGGAAAGTGAGTAGCAGAAGACCTGTTACAGAGAGCAGATATTTGAGACTGGGGTACAGAAGGATTGTTACAGAGAGCAGAGGTTGGAGTTTGAGATGCAGAAGGACTGTTTCAGAAAACAGAGGTTGGCAATTGGGGTGCAGAAGTACCGTTATAGAGAAAAAAGCTTCGATACTGCGGTACAGAAGTACTGTTACAGTGAGCAGAGTTTGGAGACTGGGGTGAAGAAGGACTGTTACAGAGAGCAGACGTTGGAGACAGAGGTGCAATCGGATTGTTACAGGGAGCAGTAACTGGAGACTAGGGTGCAGAAGGACCATTACAGAGATGAAAGGATAAAGACTGAGGTGCAGAAGGACTTTTATAGAGAGCAGAGTTTGAAGACTGAGGTGCAGAAAGATCGTTGCAGAGAAAAGAGTTTGGAGACTGGGGTGCAGAAGGACTCTTACAGAAAGCAGAGGTTGGCAATTGGGGAGCAGATGGACCGTTACAAAGAGAATAGGTTGAAGACTGTGATACAAAAGGACTTTTACAGAGAGCAGAGTTTGGAGACTGGATAGAAGAAGGATCGTTGAAGAGAGCAGATGTTGGAGACTGGGGTGCAGAAGGACTGTCACAGAGAGCACAGCTTGGAGACTGGGGTGCAGAAGAAATGTTGCAGAGAGTAGAGTTTGGAGACTTGGGTGCAGAAGGACTGATACAGAGAGCAGAGGTTGGAGACTGGGGTGCAGAAGGACCGTTACAGATTGCAGAGGTTGGATACTGAGGTGCAGAAGAACTTTTATAGAGAGGAGAGGTTGGAGACAGGGGTGTCAAAGGATTCTTACAGAGAGCAGAGGATGGAGACTGGGGTGCAGAAGGAGTGTTACAGAGAGCAGAGTTTGGAGATTGGGGTTCAGAAGAACTGTTACAGAAAGCAGAGGTTGGAGACTGTGGTCCAGAAGGCCTGTTACAAAGAGCAGAGTTTGGACATTAGGTGCAGAAGGATCCTTACAGAGAGCAGAGGTTAGAGACTGCCGTACAGGAGGACAGTTACAGAGAGCAGAGTTTGGAGACTGGGGTGCAGAATGACCATTGCAGAGAGAAGATTTGGGAGACTGGGATGCAGAAGGATCGTTGCAGAGAGCAGAGATTGGAGACAGAGGTGCAGAAGGATCGCTAGAGAGAGCAGAGTCTGGAGACCGGGGTGCAGTAGGATAGTTTCAGCGAGCACAGTTTGGAGACTGGGGTGCAGAAGAAATGTTGCAGAGTGCAGAGGTTTGAGACTAGGTTGCAGAAGAACTATAGCAGAGAGAAGAGGTTGGAGACTGTGGTGTAGTAGGACTGTTGCAGAGAGCAGACGTTGGAGACTGGATGTAGAAAGATTGTTGCAGAGAGCAGATGTTGGATACTGGGGTATTTTAAGACGTTTGCAGAGAGCAGAGGTTGGAGACTGGGGTGCAGGTGGACTGTTTCAGAGAGCAGAGTTTGGAGACTGAGGTGCAGAATGATCGTTGCAGGGAGAAGAGATTGGAGACTGGGGTGCAGACGGCCTCTTACAGAGAGCAGAGTTTGGAGACTGAGTTGCAGAAGACCTGTTACAGAGAGCAGAGGTTGGAGACTGGGGTTCAGAAGGATTGTTACAGAAAGCACCTTTTGGAGACTGGCGTGCAGAAGGATCGTTGCAGAGAGCAGACGTTTCAGACTGAGGCTTAGAAGGACTGTTACAGAGAGCAGAGGTTGGAATCTGAGGTGCAGAAGGACTGTTACAGAAAGCAGAGGTTGGCAATTGGGGTGCAGGAGGAAAGTTACAGAGAGATGAGGTTGGAGATGGCGGTACAGAAGGACTGTTAGAGAGAGCAGAGTTCGGAGACTTTGGTGCAGAAGGACCGTTGTAGAGAGTAGATGTTGAAGACTAGGGTGCAGAGGACTGTTGAAGAGAGCAGACATTGGAGAATGTGATGCAGAAGGATCGTTTCAGAGAGCAGATGTTGGAGACTGGTTTGTAGAAAAATTTTTACAGAGAGAAGGTTTTGGAGACTGGGGTGCAGAAGGACTGTTGCAGAGAGCAGAGGTTAGAGACTGATATGAAGAAGGACTGTTACAGAGAGCAGGGGTTTTAGACTGGGGTGCAGAATAACTAATACGGAAAGTAGAGTTTGGAGACTGGGTTAAAGAAGGACTGTTATAGTGAACAGTGTTTGGAGACTGGGGTGCAGAAGTAATGTAACAGACAGTATAGGTTGGAGACTGAGGTGCAGAAAGACTGTTACAGACAGTAGAGGTTTTAGACTGTGGTGAAGAATAACTAATACGGAAAGTAGAGTTTAGAGACTGGGGTTCAGAAGGACTGTTACAGAGAGCAGAGTTTTTAGCCTGGGGTGCAGAAGGACAGCTGCAGAAAACAGAGGTTGCATAGTAGGGTGCACAAGGGCCATTGCAGAAAGATGAGGTTGGAGACTGAGGTGCAGAATGACTGTTACAGAGAACAAAGTTTGGAGAACGGGGTGCAGAAGGATCATACAGAGAGCAGACGTTGGAAACTGGGATGCAGAAGGTTCCTTGCAGACAGCAGAGGTTGGAGACTGGGGTGTAGAAAGACTTTTGCAGAGAGGAGAGTTTGTAGACTGGGGTGCAGAAGGCCTGTTACAGAGAGCAGAGTTTGGAGACTGGCTTGCAGGAGACCTGTTACAGAGAGCATATTTTGGAGACTGGGGTGCAGAAGGATTTTTACAGATAGCACAGTTTGGAGACTGGTGTTTAGAAGGATTGTTGCAGAGAGCAGAATTTTCAGACTGAGGCTTAGAAGGATTGTTACAGAGAGCAGAGTTTGGAAATTGGGGTGCAGAAGAACCATTATAGAGAGAAGAGTTTTGAGACTGCTGTACAGAAGGACTGGTACAGAGAGCAGAGTTTGAAGACTGGGGTGCAGAAGGACCGTTGCAGAGAGCAGATTTGGGAGACTTGGATGCAGAAGGATCGTTGCAGAGAGCAGAGGTTGGAGACAGAGGTGCAGAAGGATCGCTACAGAGAGCAGAGTCTGGAGACCGGGGTGCAGTAAGATAGTTTCAGAGAGCACAGGTTGGAGACAGTGGTGCAGAAGTACTGTAGCTGCGAGAAGAGGTTGGAGACTGGGGTGTAAAAGGACTGCTGCAGAGAGCAGAGGTTGGTGACTGGGGTGCAGCAAGAAAGTTACAGAGAGCACAGATTGGAGACTTTGGTGCAGAAGAAATGTTGCAGAGAGCAGAGGTTGGAGACTGGGGTGCAGAAGTACTGTAGCTGCGAGAAGAGGTTGGAGACTGGGGTGCAGAAGGACTGTTGCAGAGAGCAGAGGTTGGAGACTGAGGTGCAGAAGGATTGGTAAAGAGAGAAGAGTTTGGAGACTAGGTGTTGAAGGACTGTTACAGAGTGCAGAGGTTGGAAACTCTCGTGCAGAAGGATCGTTGCAGAGAGCAGAGATTGGAAACTGAGGTGCAGAAGGATCCTTGCAGAGAGAAGAGGTGGAGACTAAGGTACAGCAGGATCGTTGCAGAGAGAAGAGTTTGGAGACTGAGGTGCAGAAGGATCGTTACAGACAGAAGAAGTTGGAATCTGAGGTGCAGAAGGACTGTTACAGAAAGCAGAGGTTTGCAATTGCGGTGCAGAAGGTCAGGTATAGTGAGAAGAGGTTGGAGACTGCGGTACAGAAGGACTGTTAGAGAGAGCAGAGTTTTGAGACTTTGTTGAAGAAGGACCGTTGTAGAAAGCAGATGTTGGAGACTGAGGTGCAGAAGGACTGTTACAGAGAGCAGACGTTGGAGACTGAGGTGCAGAAGGATAGTTACAGAGATCACAGTTTGGAGACTGGGGTGCAGAAGAAATGTTGAAGAGAGCAGTGGTTGGAGACTGGGGTGTAGAAGGACTGTAGCAGAGAACAGAGTTTGGAGGCTGGGGTGTAGAAGGACGGTTGCAGAGAGCAGACATTGGAGACTGGAATGCAGAAGGATTGTTGCAGAGAGCTGATGTTGGAGACTGGTGTGTAGAAGGACTTTTGCACAGAACAGAGGTTGGAGACTGGGGTGCAGAAGGACTGTTGCGGAGAGCAGAGTTTGGACACTGAGGTTAAGAAGGACTGTTACAGAGAGCAGAGGTTTTAGACTGGGGTGCAGAATAACTGATACGGAAAGTAGCGATTGGAGACTGGGGTGCATTAGGACTGTTACAGAGAGCAGAGTTTGGAGCCTGGGTAGCAGAAGGACTGTTACAGAGAACAGAGGTTGGATAATGGGGTGCAGAAGGGCCGTTGCAGTAAGATGAGATTGGAGACTGAGGTGCAGAATGACTGTTACAGAGACGAAAGTTTGGAGATCGGGGTGCAGAAGGATCTTACAGAGAGCAGAGGTTGGAGACTGGGGGGCAGAATGATTGTTACTGAGAACAGATGTTTCAGACTGGGTTGCAGAACGATTGGTACTGATAGCACAGTTTGGAGACTAGGGTTTAGACAGATTGTAGCAGAGAGCAGAGGTTTCAGACTGAGGTGCAGAAGAAATGTTGCAGTGAGCAGAGATTGAAGACTGCAGTACAGAAGTACTGTTACAAAGAGCAGAGGGTGGAGACTGAGGTGCAGAAGGAATGTCACCTAGAGCAGAGTTTGGAAACTCTGCTGGATGTTACAGAGAGCAGAGGCTTGAGACTTGGGTCAGAAGGATCGTTGCAGAGAGTAGAGGTTGGAGACTGAGGTGCAGAAGGATCGCTACAGAGAGCAGAGTTTGGAGACCAGGGTGCAGTAGGATAGTTACGGAGAGCACAGTTTAAAGACTGGGGTGCAGAAGAGATTTTGCAGAGAGTAGAGGTTGGAGACTGGGGTGCAGAAAGACTGTTTCAGAAAGCAGAGGTTGGCAATTGGGTTGGGGAAGTACCTTTATAGAGAGAAGAGGTTGAAGACTGCGGTACAGAAGGACTGTTATAGAGAGCAGACGTTGGAGACAGAGGTGCAGAAAGATTGTTACAGAGATCAGAAATTGGAGACTTGGGTGCAGAAAAACTATTACAGAGAGCAAAGAATGGAGACTGAGGTGCAGAAGGACTTTTACAAAGAGCTGAGGTTGGTGACTGAGGTGCAGAAGGATCGTTGCAGAGAGAAGAGTTTGGAGATTTGGTTTCAGAAGGACTGTTACAGAAAGCAGAGGTTGGCAATAGGGGAGCAGATGGACCATTACAAAGAGAAGAGGTTGGAGACTGCAATACAAAAGGTCTTTTAAAGAGAGCAGACTTTGGAGACTGGGTAGAGGAAGGTTCGTTTCAGAGAGCAGATGTTGGAGACTGGGGTGCAGAAGGACTGTTACAGAGAGCAAAGGTTGGAGACTGGGGTGCAGAAGAAATGTTGTAGAGTTCAGAGTTTGGAGACTTGTGTGCAGAATTACTGATACAGAGAGCAAAGTTTGGAGACTGGGGTGCAGAAGGATCGTTGCAGAGAGCAGAGGTTAGAAACTAATGTGCAGAAGGATCGTTACACAGAGCAGAGTTTGGTTACTGCGGTGCAGAAGGACTGTTGCAGAAAGCAGAGGTTGGTGACTGTGGTGCAGAAGGACTTTTACAGAGAGCAGAAGTTGGAGACTGTGTGTAGAAGAATTGTTGTAGAGAGCTGAGGTTGGAGACTGAGGTGAAGAAGGATCGTTGGAGAGAGAAGAGGTTGGAGACTCGGGTGCAGAAGGCCTGTTACAGAGAGCAGAGATTGGAGACTGTGGTGCAGAAGGCCTGGTGTAGAGAGCAGAGTTTGCAGACTGGGGTGCAGAAGGACTGTTATAGATAGCACAATTTCGAGACTAGGTTGCAGAAGGATCTTTCAGAGAGCAATTTGGAGACTGAGGTTCAGAAGGACTGTTACAGAGAGCAACGGTTAAAAACTCGGGTGCAGAAAGATTTTGGCAGAGAGCAGAGTTTTCAGACTGAGGTGCAGAAGTACTGTTTCAGAGAGCAGAGGTTGGAGACTGAGGTGCAGAAGGATCTTTGAAGGAAGAAGAGGTTGGAGACTGGGGTGCAGACGGCCTCTTACAGAGAGCAGAGTTTGGAGACTGGGCTGCAGAAGGATTGGTACAGATAGCACAGTTTTGAGACTGGGGTTTAGAAGGATTGTTGCAGAGACCAGAGGTTTCAGACTGAGGCTTAGAAGGACTGTTACAGAGAGCAGAGGTTGGAGTCTGAGGTACAGAAAGACTGTTTCAGAAAGCAGAGGTTGGCATTTGGGGTTCAGAAGTACCTTTATAGAGAGAAGAGTTTGGAGACTGCAGTATAGAAGGACTGTTACAGAGAGCAGACATTGGAGACAGAGGTGCAGAAGGATTGCTACAGAGAGCAGAGATTGGGGACTGGGGTGCAGAAAGACTATTACAGAGAGCAAAGGATGGAGACTGAGGTGTAAAAGGACTTTTACAGAGAGCACAGTTTGGAGACTGAGGTGCAGAAGGATCGTTGCAGAGAGAAGAGTTTTGAGACTGGGGTGCAGAAGGAGTGTTACAGAGAGCAGAGTCTGGAGACTGGGGTGCAGAAAGAGTGTTACAGAGAGAAGAGTTTTCAGACTGAGGTGCGGAATGACTGTTACAGAGAGCAGATTTTGGAAACTGGGATGTAGAATGACGATTGCAGAGAGCAGAGGTTGGAGCCTGGGGAGAAGAAGGATTGCTGCAGGGAGCAGTGGTTTTAGACTGGGGTGCAGAAGGACTATTAAAGAGAGCAGAAGTTGGAGACTGAGGTGCAGAGAGATCATTTTTGAGTGCAGAGGTTTCAGACTGGGGTGCAGAAGGACTCTTACAGATTGCAGAACTTGGAGACTTTGGTGCAGAAGGACTTCTACAGAGAGGAGTGATTGGAGACTGGGATGCAAAAGGATTCTTACAGATAGCAGAGAATGGAGACTGGGGTGCAGAAGGATCGTTGCAGAGAGCAGAGGTTGGAGAATGAGATGAAGAAGGATCGCTACAGAGAGCAAAGATTTGAGACTGGGGTGCAGCAGGACAGTTACAGAGATCACAGGTTAAAGACTTGGGTGTAGAAGAAATGCTGCAGAGAGCAGAGGTGGGAGCCTGGGTTGCAGAAGTACTGTATCAGAGAGAAGAGTTTGGAGAATGGGGTGCAGAAGGACTGTTGCAGAGAGCAGTTGTTGGAGACTGAAATGCAGAAGGATCATTGCAGAGAGCAGAGGTTGGAGACTGTGGTTCAGAAGGTCTGTTGCAGAGAAAAGAGGTTGGAAACTGAGGTGCAGAAGGATCGTTGCAGAGAGAAGAGGTTGAAGATGGGGGTGCAGAAGACCTGTTGCAGAGAGCAGAGGTTGGAGACTAGGGTGCAAAAGGATTGTTACAGATAGAACAGTTTAGAGACTGGGGTGCAGAAGGATCGTTGCAGACAGCAGAGGTTTCAGACTGAGGCTTAGAAGGACTGTTACAGAGAGCAAAGGTTGGAATCTGAGGTGCAGAAGGAGTGTTACAGAAAGCAGAGGTTCGCAATTGGGGTGCAGAAAGACCGTTATAGAGAGAAGTGGTTGGATACGGCGGTACAGAAGGACTGTTAGAGAGAGCAGAGTTTGGAGACTTTGGTTCATAAGGACCGTTGAAGAGAGCAGATTTTTGAGACTAGGGTTCAGAAGGACTGTTACAGAGAGCAGACGTTGGAGACTGAGGTGCAGATGGATTGATAACGAGAGCAGATTTTGGAGACTGGGGTACAGAAGAACCATTACAGAGAGCAAAGTTTGGAGACTGAGGTGCAGAAGGACTTTTAGAGAGAGCAGAGGTTGGATACTGGGGTGAAGAAAGACTGTAACCGAGAGGAAGGTTTGGAGAAAGGTTGCAAAAGGATCTTAGACAGAGCAGAGTCTGGAGACCGGGGTGCAGAAGGACTGTTGCAGAGAAGAGATGATGGAGACTGAGGTTCAGAAAGATCGTTGCAGAGAAAAGAGTTTGTAGACTTGGGTGCAGGAAGACTGTTACAGAGAGCAGAGATTCGAGATTGGGGTGCAGAAGAACTGGTACAGTGAGCAGAGATTGGAGACTGGGGTGCAGAAGGACTGTTCCAGAGAGCAGAGGTTGGAGACTGAGGTGCAGAAGGATTGGTACAGAGAGAAGAGTTTGGAGCCTAGGTGTTGAAGGACTGTTACAGAGTGCAGAGGTTGGATACTCTGGTGCAGAAGGATCCTTGCAGAGAGCAGAGGTTGGAAACTGAGGTTCAGAAGGATCGTTGCAGAGAGCAGAGGTTGGAGACTGCGGTGCATAAGGATCGTTGCAGAGAGTAGAGTTTGGAGACTGAGTTGCAGAAGGATCGTTACAGAAGTAAGAGTTTGGAATCTGAGGTGCAGAATGACTGTTACAGAAAGCAGAGTTTGGCAATTGTGGTGCAGAAGGACAGTTATAGAGAGAGGAGGTTGACGACTGAGGTACAGAAAGCCCATTGTAGAGAGCAGATATTGGAGAATATGGTGCAGAAGGACTGTTACAGAGAGAAGACTTTGGAGACTGAGGTGCAGGAGGATTGTTAAAGAAAGCAGAGGTTCGAGACTGGGGTTCAGAAGACTGTTACAGAGAATAAATGCTGGAGACTGGGGTGCAGAAAGCCTGTTACACAGAACAGAGTTTGGAGACTGAGGTGCAGAAGGACTGTTAAAGAGAGCAGAGGTTGGAGACTGAGGTGCAGAAGGATTGGTACCTAGAGGAGAGGTTGGACACTGAAGTGTAGAAGGACTGTTACAGAGAGCAGAGGTTGGAAACTCTCATGCAGAAGGATTGTTGCAGAGAGCAGAGGTTGGAGACTGAGGTGCAGAAGGATCTTTGCAGAGAGAAGAGTTTGGAGACTGAGGTTCAGAAGGATCGTTACAGACAGAAGAAGTTGGAATCTGAGGTGCAGAAGGACTGTTACAGAGATCAGAGTTTGGGGACTGGGGTGCAGAAGACCTGTTGCAGAGAGCAGAGGTTGGAGACTAGGATGCAAAAGGATTGTTACAGATAGCACAGTTTGGAGACTGGGGTGCAGAAGGATTGTTGCAGAAAACAGAGGTTTCAGACTGAGGCTTAGAAAGACTATTACAGAGAGCAGAGTTTGGAATCTGAGGTGCAGAAGGAGTGTTACAGAAAGCAGAGGTTCGCTATTGGGGTGCAGAAGGACCGTTATAGAGAGAAGATGTTTGATACGACGGTGCAGAAGGACTGTTAGAGAGAGCAGAGTTTGGAGACTTTGGTTCAGAAGGACCGTTGAAGAGAGCAGATGTTTGAGATTAGGGTTCAGAAGGACCGTTACAGAGAGCAGACGTTGGAGACTGAGGTGCAGATGGATTGATACAGAGAGAAGAGTTTGGAGACTGGGGTACAGAAGGACCATTACAGAGAGCAAAGGTTGGAGAATGAGGTGCAGAAGGACTTTTAGAGAGAGCAGAGGTTGGATCCTGGGGTGCAGAAGGACTGTAACCGAGAGGAAGGTTTGGAGAAAGGGTTGCAAAAGGATCTTACACAGAGCAGAGTCTGGAGACCGGGGTGCAGTAGGACTGTTGCAGAGAGGAGAGGATGGAGACTGAATTTCAGAAGGATCATTGCAGAGAAAAGTGGTTGGAGACTGGGGTGCAGAAAGACTGTTACAGAGAGCAGAGATTCGAGATTGGGGTGCAGAAGAACTGGTACAGTGAGCAGAGGTTGGAGACTGAGGTGCAGAAGGATTGGTACAGAGAGAAGAGTTTGGAGCCTAGGTGTTGAAGGACTGTTACAAAGTGCAGAGGTTGGATACTCTGGTGCAGAAGGATCCTTGCAGAGAGAAGAGGTTGGAAACTGAGGTGCAGAAGGATCGTTGCAGAGAGCAGAGGTTGGAGACTGCGGTGCATAAGTTTCGTTGCAGAGAGCAGAGTTTGGAGACTGAGTTGCAGAAGGATCGTTACAGAAGTAAGAGTTTGGAATCTGAGGTGCAGAATGACTGTTACAGAAAGCAGAGTTTGGCAATTGTGGTGCAGAAGGACAGTTATAGAGAGAGGAGGTTGACGACTGAGGTACAGAAAGCCCGTTGTAGAGAGCAGATATTGTAGAATATGGTGCAGAAGGACTGTTACAGAGAGAAGACTTTGGAGACTGAGGTGCAGGAGGATTGTTACAGAAAGCAGAGGTTCGAGACTGGGGTTCAGAAGAACTGTTACAGAGAATAAATGCTGGAGACTGGGGTGCAGAAAGCCTGTTACACAGAACAGAGTTTGGAGACTGGGGTGCGGAAGGACTGTTAAAGAGAGCAGAGGTTGGAGACTGAGGTGCAGAAGGATTGGTACAGAGAGGAGACGTTGGACACTGAAGTGTAGAAGGACTGTTACAGAGAGGAGAGGTTGGAAACTGAGGTGCAGAAGGATCGTTGCAGAGAGCAGAGGTTGGAGACTGAGGTGCAGAAGGATCATTACAGAGAGCAGAGTTTGGAGACTGGGGTCAGAAAGACAGTTACAGAGAGCACAGTTTGGAGACTGGGGTGCAGAAGAAATGTTGCAGTGAGCAGAGATTGGAGACTGCGGTACAGAAGTACTGTTACAAAGAGCAGAGGGTGGAGATTGGGGTGCAGAATGAATGTCACCTAGAGCACAGTTTGGAAACTGGGGTGCAGAAAGATATTACAGAGAGCAGAGGCTGGAGACTGGGGTCAGAATGACTGTTGCAGAGAACAGACGTTTGAGACTGGAGTGCAGAAGGATCGTTGCAGAGAGCAGAGGTTGGAAACTGAGGTGCAGAAGGATCGCTACAGAGAGCAGAGTTTGGAGACCGGGGTGCAATAGGATAGTTACAGAGAGCACAGGTTGGAGAATGGGGTGCAGAAGACATGTTGAAGAGAGCAGATGTTGGAGACTGGGGTGCCGAAGGACTGTAGCAGAGAGCAGAGTTTGGAGACTGGGGTGTAGAAGGACAGTTGCAGAGAGCAGACGTTGGAGACTGGGATGCAGAAAGATCGTTGCAGAGAGCAGATATTGGAGACTGGTGTGTAGAAGGACTTTTGCACAGAGCAGAAGTTTGAGACTGGGGTGCAGAAGGACTGTTGCGGAGATTAGAGTTTGGAGTCTGAGGTGCAGAAGGACTGATACAGAGAGCAGAGGTTTCAGACTGGGGTGCAGAATAACTGATACGGAAAGTAGAGTTTGGAGACTGGGGTGCAGAAGAATTGTTAGAGATAGCAGAGTTTGTATCCTGTGGTGCCGAAGGACTGCTGCAGAGAACAGAGGTTGGATACTGGGGTTCAGAAGAGCCATTGCAGAGAGATGAGGTTGGAAACTGAGGTACAGAATGACTGTTACAGAGAGCAAAGTTTGGAGAACGGGGTGGAGAAGGATCTCACAGAGAGCAGAGGTTGAAGACTGGGGTGCAGAAGGACTGTTTCAGAGAGCAGAGGTTGGAGACTGAGTTGAAGATGAATCGTTGCAGAGAGAAAAGGTTGGAGACTGTGGTGCACAAGGCCTGTTACAGAGAGCAGACTTTGGAAACTGAGTTACAGAAGACCTGTTACAGAGAGCAGATGTTTGAGACTAGGGTGCAGAAGGATTGTTACAGATAGCACAGTTTGAAAACTGGGGTTTAGAAAGATTGTTACAGAGAGCAGGGTTTTCAGACTGTGGCTTAGTAGGACTGTTACAGAGAGCAGAGGTTGGAGTTTGAGGTGCAGAAGGACTGTTTCAGAAAATAGAGGTTGGCAATTGGGGTGAAGAAGTACCGTTTTAGAAAGAAGAGGTTGGAGGCTGAGGTACAGAAGGACTGTTACAGTGAGCAGAGTTTGGAGACTGGCGTGCGAAGGAGAGTTACAGAGAGCAGACATTGAAGACAGGTGCAATGGGATTGTTACAGAGAGCAGATGTTGGAGACTGGGGTGCAGAAGGACTGTCACAAAGACCACAGGTTTGAGACTGGGGTGCAGAAGAAATGTTGCAGAGAGCAGAGTTTGGAGACTTGTGTGCAGAAGGACTAATACAGAGAGCAGAGGATGGAGACTGGGGTGCAGTAGGACCGTTACAGATTGCTGAGGTTGGATACTGAGGTGCAGAAAGACTTTTACAGATAGAAGAGGTTGGAGACAGCGGTGTCAAAGGATTCTTACAGAGAGCAGAGGATGGAGACTGGGGTGCAGATGGACTGTTACAGAGAGCAGAGTTTGGAGACTGGGGTGCAGAAGGACTGTTGCAGAGAGCAGAGGTTGGAGACTGAGGTAAAGAATGATCATTGCAGAGAGTAGAGGTTGGAGACTGGGGTGCAGAAGGCCTGTTACAGAGAGCAGAGTTTGGAGACTGTGTTGCAGAAGACTTGTTACAGAGAGAAGATGTTGGGGACTCGGGTGAAGAAGGATTTTTACAGATAGCACAGTTTGGAGACTGGGGTTTAGAAGGATTGTTGCAGCGAGCAGAAGTTTCAGACTGAGGCTTAGAAGGACTGTTACAGAGAGCAGAATTTTAAAATTGGGGTGCAGAAGAACCGTTATAGAGAGAAGAGGTTGGAGACTGCCATACAGAAGGACTGTAACACAGAGCAGAGTTTGGAGACTGGGGTTCAGAAGGACCATTGCAGAGAACAGATGTGGGAGACTGGGATGCAGAAGGATCGCTGCAGAGAGCAGAATTTGGAGACTCAAGTGCAGAAGAATCTCTACAGAAAGAAGAGTTTGGAGACCGGGGTGCAATAGGATAGTTTCAGAGAGCACAGGTTGGAGACTGAAGTGCAGAAGAAATGTTGCAGTGAGCAGAGGTTGGAGACTGGGGTGCAGAAGGACTGTAGCAGAGAGCAGAGGTTGAAGACTGGGGTGTAGAAAGACTGTTGCAGAGAGCAGAGATTGGAGACTGGGGTGCAGAAGGACTGTTACAGATAGCACAGTTTCGAGACTGGGTTGCAGAGATCATTTTTTTTTTAAAGAGAGAGTGAGATAGGGGGGTACAGAGAGAGAGAGAGAGAGAGAGAGAGAGAGAGAGAGAGAGAGAGATTTAGAGAGAGAGAGAATTTTAACATTTATTTATTTTTTCTAGTTCTTGGCGGACACAACATCTTTGTTGGTATGTGGTGCTGCTGAGGATCGAACCTGGGCCGCACGCATGCCAGGCGAGCGTGCTACCACTTGAGCCACATCCCCAGCCCCGCAGAGATCATTTTGGAGACAGAGGTGCAGAAGAAGTGTTACAAGAGCAGAGGTTTAAGACTGGGGTGAAGAAGGATTGTTGCAGAGAGTAGCGTTTTCAGACTGAGGTGCAGAAGTACTGTTGCAGAGAGCAGATGTTAGAGACTGGGGTGCAGAAGGATCGCTGCAGAGAGCAGAGGTTGGAGACTTGGTAGCAGAAGACCTATTAAAGAGAGCAGAGTTATAAGACTGGGTTGCAGAAGGCCTTTTATAGAGAGCAGACTTTTGAGATTGGGGTGCAGAAGGATTGTTACACAGAGCAGAGTTTGTATAATTGGTTGCAGAAGGATCTTACAGAGAGCAGAGTTTGGAGACTGAGGTGCAGAAGGACTTTTACAGAGAGTAGTGTTTGGAGACTGTGGAGTAGAAGGAACGTTGTATAGAGCAGAGGTTGGAGACTGATGTCCAGAAGAATTTTTACAGAGATCACAGGGTGGAGACTGGAGTGCAGAAGGAGTGTTACAGAGAGCAGAGTTTGGAGATTAGTGTGCAGAAGAACTGTTACCGAGAGCACAGGGTGGAGACTGGGGTGCAGAGGACTGTTGCAGAGTGTAGAGTTTGGAGACTGAGGTGCATAAGAATTGTTACAGAGAGCAGAGTTTGGAG
Organism: Ictidomys tridecemlineatus; assembly: GCF_052094955.1. Taxonomy (NCBI): domain Eukaryota; kingdom Metazoa; phylum Chordata; class Mammalia; order Rodentia; family Sciuridae; genus Ictidomys; species Ictidomys tridecemlineatus. Next base: position 39,757 of record NW_027526155.1, read on the forward strand.
ACTGGGGTGCAGAAAGACTAATACAGAAAGTACAGGTTGGAGACTGGGGTGTAGAAGGACCGTTACAGAGAGCAGAGTTTGAAAACTGCTGTACAGAAGGACTGTAACAGGGAGCAGAGTTTGAAGTCTGGGGTGCAGAAGTATCGTTGCAGAGAGCAGAGTTTGGAGACTGAGGTGCGGAAGGATCTTAAAGAGAGCAGAGGTTGGAGACTGGGGTGCAGAAGGACAGTTACAGAGAGTATAGGTTGGATACTGGGGTGCAGAAGAAATGTTGAAGAGAGCATAGATTTGTGACTGGGGTGCACAAGGACTGTTACAGAGAGCAGAGGTTGGAGACTGAGGTGCAGAAGGACTGTTACAGAGAGCAGAGTTTGGAGACTGGGTTGCAGAACAACTGATACACAAAGCAGAGTTTGGAGACTGGGGTGCAGAAGGACCGTTACAGAGAGCAGAGTTTGGAAACTGAGGTATAGAAGGACTGTTACAGAGAGCAGAGGTTGGAGACTGGGGTGCAGAAGGACTGTTACAGAGTGCAGAGTTTGGAGACTTTGGTGCAGAAGGATCTTACAGAGAGCAGAATTTGGAGACTGAGGTGCAGAAGGACTGTTGCAGAGAGAAGAGGTTGGAGACTGAGGTGCAGAATGATCGTTTCAGAGAGAAGAGGTTTTATACTGGGGTGAACAAGGCGTGTTACAGAGAGCAGAGTTTGGAGACTGGGGTGCTGAAGGCCTGTTACAGAGAGCAGAGGTTGGAGACTGGGGTTCAGAAGGACTCTTACAGATATTACAGTTTGTAGACTGGTTTGCAGAAGGATATTATAGAGAGTAGAGTTTGGAGACTGAGGTGCAGAAGGACTGTTACAGAGAGCAGAGGTTGGAGACTTGGTTGCAGAATGATTGTTGCAGAGAGCAGAGTTTTCAGACTTAGGTGCAGACGGACTGTTGCAGAGAGCAGATGTTCGAGACTGTGTTGCAGAAGGACTCTTTCAGAGAGCAGAACTTGGAGACTGCGGTGCAGAAGGATTCTTGCAGGGAGCAGAGGTTGGACACTGGGGTGCAGAAGGTCTGTTACAGAGTGCAAAGTTTAAAGACTGGTGTGTAGAAGGATATTATAGAGAGCAGAGTTTGGAGACTGAGGTGTAGAAGGACTGTTACAGAGAGCAGAGGTTGGAGACTGAGGTGCAGAATGATTGTTTCAGAGGGCAGACTTTAGAGACTGAGTTTCAGAAAGATCTCACAGACAAAAGAGTTTGCAGAGTGAGGTGCAGAAGGACTGTTACATAGAGTGGAGTTTCGAGACTTAGGTGCAGAAGGATTGTTACAAAAAAAAAAGAGGTTAGAGACTGGGTTGCAGACGGACTTTTCAGAGAGCACAGGTTTGATACTGGGGAGCAGAAGGAATGTTGTAGAGAGCAGAGGTTGGAGACTGGGGTGCAGAAGGACTGATGCTGAAAGCAGAGGTAGCAGAAGGATTATTGCAGAGAGCAGAGTTTTCAGACTGAGGTACAGAAGAACTGTTTCAGAGAGCAGATGTTTTAGACTGGGTTGCACAAAGACTGTTGCAGAGGTTGGAGACTGGGGTGCAGACGGACTTTTACAGATAGCAGAGGTTGGAGACTGGGGTGCAGAAGGCCTGTTACAGAGAGCAGAATTTGGAGACTGGGGTGATGAAGGACTGCTACAGAGAGCAGAGATTGGAGACTGGGTTGCAGAAGGATCTTAAAGAGAGCAGAGGATGGAGACTGAGGCGCAGAAGCACTGTTACAGAGAGTAGAGGTTGGAGACTGAGGTGTAGTAGGACCGTTGCAGAGAGCAGAGGTTGGAGACTGAGGTGCATAAGAATTGTTACAGAGATGAGAGGTTGGAGACTGGGGTTCAGAGGATTGTTGCAGAGAGCAGAGGTTTTATTTTTTTATTTTTTATTTTTTATTTTTTTATTGTTGGTCGTTCAAAACCTTACACAGTTCTTAATACATCATATTTCACAGTTTGATTCAAGCGGGTTATGAACTCCCAACTTTACCCCGTATACAGATTGCTGTATCACATTAGTTACCCTTCCATTGATTGACATATTGCCTTTCTAGTGTCTGATGTATTCTGCTGTCAGTCCTATTCTCTACTATCCCCCCTCTCCTCCCCTACCCTCCCCTTTTCTCTCTCTACCCCTTCTACTGTAAATCATTTTTTCCATTTGTATTATCTTGTCTTACCCCTCCATTACATAGTTCTTGATATATCATATTTCACATTTTGATTCAAGTGGGTTATGCACTTCCATTTTACCCCTTATACAGCTTGCAGAATCACATCAGTTACACTTCCATTGCTTTACATATTGCCATCCTAGTGTCTGTTGTATTCTGCTGCCTTTCCTATCCTCTACTATCCCCCCTCCTTTTCCCTCTCCTCCCCTCTTTTCTCTCTACCCCCACTATTGTAATTCATTCCTCCCCCTTGTATTATTTTTCCCTTTCCCCTCACTTCCTCTTGTATGTAATTTTGTGTAATCCTGAGGGTTTCGTTCCATTTCCATGCAATTTCACTTCTCTCTCCCTTTCCCTCCCACCTCTCAACCCTGTTTAATGATGATCTTCTTCTCGTGCTCTTCTTCCCAGTCTGTTATTAATTACTCTCCTTATATCAAAGAAGACATTTGGTATTTGTTTTTTAGGGCTTGGCTAGCTTCACTTAGCATAATCTGCTCTAATGCCATCCATTTCCCTCCAAATTCTATGATTTTGTCATTTCTTAATGCAGAGTAATACTCCATTATGTATAAATGCCACATTTTTTTATCCATTTGTCTATTGAAGGGCATCTAGTTTAGTTCCAGTCTTGCTATTGTGAATTGTGCTGCTATGAACATCGATGTATCAGTGTCCCTGTAGCATGCTCTTTTTAGGTCTTTAGGGAATAGACCAAGAATGGGGATAGCTGAATCAAATGGTGGTTCCATTCCCAGCTTTCCAAGAAAACTCCATACTGCTTTCCAAATTGGCTGCACCAATTTGCAGTCCCACCAACAATGTACAAGTGTACACTTTTCCCCACATCCTCGCCAGCACTTATTGTTGTTTGACTTCATAATGGCTGCCAATCTTACTGGAGTGAGATGGTATCTTAGGGTGGTTTTGATTTGCATTTCTCTGACTGCTAGAGATGGTGAGCATTTTTTCATGTACTTGTTGATTGATTGTATGTCCTCCTCTGAGAAATGTCTGTTCAAGTACTTGGCCCATTTGTCGACTGGGCTGCAGAAGGACTGTTGCAGTGAGCAGAGGTTGAACACTGGGGTGCAGGAGGACTGTTGCAGAGAGCAGATGTTGCAGTCTGAGGTGCAGAAGGACCCTTACAGAGAACAGAGGTGGGATACTGTTGTACAGAAGAACTGTTACAGGGGGCAAAGGTTGGAGATTGGGGTGCAGAATAACTGTTGTGAAGAACAGAGTTTGGAGAGTGGGGTGCAGAAGGACCATTGCAGATAGCAGAGGTTGGAGACTGGGTTTCAGAATGATCATACAGAGAGCAGATTTTGGACACTGAGGTGCAGAAGGACTGATGCAGAGAGCAAAGGTTGGAGATTGGGGCGCAGTAGAACTGTTGCAGAGAGCAGAGTTTAGAGAACGGGGTGCAGAAGGACTGATACAGAAAGCAGAGTTTGGAGACTGGGGTGCAGAAAGACCATTACAAAGAGCAGAGGTTGGAGACTGAAGTACAGAAGGACGGTAACAGAAAGCAGAAGTTGGAGACTGGGGTGAAAAAGGACTGTTGCAAAAAGCAGATTTTGAAGACTGGGGTGCAGAAGGACTGTTGCAGAGAGCAGAGGTTGTAGAGTGAGGTGCAGAAAGAGTGTTACAGAGAGCAAAGTTTGGAGAATGGGGTGCAGAAGGAACCTTACAAAGAACAGACGTTGAAGACTACGGCACAGAAGAACTGTTGTAGAGAACAAGGTTGGAGACTGTGGTGCATAGGGACCATTGCAGAGAGTAGACGTTAGAGACTGTGGTGCAGAAGGAATGTTACCGAGAGAAGAGTTTGGAAACTTGGGTGCAGAAGAATCTTCCAGTGAAAAAAGTCTGGAGACTGGTGTGAAGAAGGATTGTTGCAGAGAGCAGACGTTTGAGACTTGGGTGCAGAAGGATCTTTACAGAGAGCAGAGGGTGCAGACTGGGGGTGCCGAAGGACTGTTACAGAGAGCAAAGTTTGGAGTCTGGGTTCAGAAGTACTGTTACAGAAAGCAGAGTTTGGAGACTGGTTTTCAGAAGAATCTGTAAGAGCAGAGTTTTGAGACTGCGGTACATAAGGATTGTTAGAGAGAGCAGAGGTTGGAGACTGGGGAGCAGAAAAACTGTTGCAGAGGACAGAGGTTTGAGACTGGGGTGCAGCTCGACCATTGCAGAAAGCATAGGTTGGAGACTGGGGTAGAAAAGGCATCATACAGAGAGCAGAGTTTGGATACTGGGGTGCAGTAGGATCTTACAGATAAGAAGTTGAAGAATGATATGCAGTAGGACTCTTACAGAGAGCAGAGTTTGGAGAATGGGGTGCAGAATGACTGATAGAGAAAGCAGAGATTGGAGTTTGTGGTGAAGAAAGAAGGTTACAGAGAGCAGAGGTTGGACTGCAGTACAGAATGTCTTTTACAGAGAGCAGTGGTTGGAGTCTGGGGTGCCGAATGATTGTTGCAGAGATCAGATGTTGCTAACTAGGGTGCAGAAAGACTGTTGCAAAGAGCAGAGTTTGGAACCTGGGGTGCAGAAGGACTGATACAGAAAGCAGAGGGTGGAGACTGGGGGGTAGAAGGACTCTTACAGAGAGCAGATATTGCACACTAGGTTGCAGAAGGACTGTTAAAGAGAGCAGAGTTTAGAGACTGGGGTGCAGAATGACGGTTGCAGAGAGCAGAGGTTGGAGACTGGGATGGAGAAAAATTGTTGCAGAGAGAAGATTTTGGTGACTGGTTTGCAGAAGAACTTTTACAGAGAGCAGAGTTTTTAGACTGCGTTTAAAAGGATCTTACAGAGAGCAGAGGTTTGAGACTGAGGTGCAGAATGACTGTTGCAGAGAGCAGATGTTGGAGACTGCAGTACAGAAGGACTGTTGCAGAGAGCTGAGATTGGAGACTAGGGTACACAAGGACTTTTTCAGAGAGCAGATGTTGAAGACTGTTGTTCAGAAACACTGTTTCAGAGAGCAGAAGTTGGAGAATGAGGTACAGAAAGACTTTTGCAGAGAGCAGAGGTTGAAGGCTGAGGTTCAGATGGACGGATGATGAAAGCAGTTGTTGGAGACTGGCGTGTAAAAGGACCTTTACAGAGAGCAGAGTTTGGAGACTGTGGTACAGAAGGACTATTACAGAGAGCAGAGTTTGCAGACTGGGGAGCAGAAGGACTGTTGCGGAGTACAGAGGTTGGAGACTTGGGTGAAGCAGGACCCTTGCAGAAAGCAGAGGTTGGAGACTGGCTTGGAGAAGAAATATTACAGAGAGCAGATTTTGGAAACGGTGGTGCAGAAAGATCTTTTGAGACCAGAGGTTGGAGACTGAGGTGAAGAAGGGTCGTTGCAGAGAGTAGATGTTGGAGACTGAGTTTCAGAAGGATCGTTGCAGAGAACAGAGTTTGGAGACTGGGGTACAGAAGGATCGTTGCAGTCAGCAGAGTTTCCAAACTGAGATGCAGCAGGACTCTTACATAGAGCAAAGGTTGAAGACTGAGGTGAAGAAGGACAGTTACAGAGAGCAGATGTGGGAGACAGGGGTGCAGGACTGATACAGAGCAAAAGTTGGAGACTGAGGTACAGAAAAACTGTTACAGAGAGCAGAGGTTGGAGACTCAGGTGCAGAAGGATAATTGCAGAGAGCAGAGTTTTCAGACTGAGGTACAGAAAAACTGGTGCAGAAATCAGATGTTGGAGATTGGGGTGCACAAGGACTGTTGCAGCGAGCAGAGATTGGAGACTGGGGTGCAGAGGGATCGTTGCAGAGAGCAGAGGTTGGAAAGTGGGGTGCAGAAGGCCCTTTACAGAGAGCAGAGATTGGAGACTGAGGTGCAGAAGGACTGTTACAGAGAGCAGAGATTAAAGACTGGAGTGCAGAAGGACTGTTGCAGAGAAGATTATGGAGACTAGGGTGTAGAAGGACTGTTACAGAGAGCAGAGGTTGTAGACTGGGGTGCAGGAGCATCATACAGAAAGCAGAGTTTGGAGACTGAGGTGCAGAAGGACTGTTGCAGAGAGCAGACATTAGAGACTGGGATCCAGAAGGACTGATACAGAGGGCAGAGTTGGGAGACAGGGGTGCCGAAGCATCTTACAGCGAGCGATGTTTGGAGACTGAGGTGCAGTAAGACTGTTGAAGAGAGCAGAGGTTGGAGACTGGGGTGCAGAAGGAGTGTTATAAAGAGCAGAGTTTAGAGAGTGGGGAGCAGAAGGACTGTTGCAGAGTACAGAGGTTTGAGACTGGGGTGCAGCAGGACCCTTGCAGAAAGCAGAGGTTGGAGACTTTCGTGGAGAAGGAATATTACAGAGAGCAGATTTTGGAAACTGCGGTGCAGAAGGATTTTTCAGAGAGCAGAGGTTGGAGACTGAGGTGCAGAAGGACTGTTACAGAGAAAGCGGTTGGATACTGGGGTACAGAATGATTGTTGCAGAGAGCAGAGGTTTAAGACTGAGGTACAGAAAGATCATTGCAGAGAGCACAGGTGGAGACTTGGCTGCAGAAGGACTGTTACACAGAGCACACGTTGCACACTGGGGTGCATAAGAAATGATGCAGACAGCAGCGGTTGGAGACTGGGGTGCATAGGGACTGTTGCAGAGAGCACAGTTGGATATGAGGTGCAGAAGGACTGTTACAGAGAGCAGAGTATGTATACTGGGGAGCAGAAGGACTGGTACAGAAAGCAGAGGTTGGAGACTGGTGTGCAGAACGACTGTTACAAAGAGCAGAGTTTGGAGAATGTGGTACAGAAGGACTGTTGCAAAGAGCAAAGGTTGACAACTGGGGTGCAGAAGGAGTGTTTCGAAGAACAGAGGTTGGAGACTGAGGTGCAGAAGGACTGTTACAGAGAGCAGAGTTTTTAGACAAGGTTGCAGAAAGATCTTACAGAGAGCAGAGTTTTTAGACCGAGGTGCAGCAGGACTGTTAAAGAGAGCAGAGGTTGGAGACTGGGGTTCAGAAGGCCTGTTATGGAGAGCAGAGTTTGGAGAAGGGCTCCAGAAGGTCTGTTACTGATGGCAGAGTTTGGAGACTTGCTTGCAGAAGGATTTTACAGAGAGCAGATGTTGGAGACTGAGGTGCAGAAGGACTGTTACTGAGAGTAGAGGTTGGAGACTGAGTTTCAGAAGGATGGTTGCAGAGAACAGAGGTTGAAGACTGGGGTACAGAAGGATCGTTGCAGTAAGCAGAGTTTCCAGACTGAGATGCAGAAGGACGGTTACACAGAGCAGAGGTAGAAGACTAAGGTGAAGAAGAACAGTTACAGAGAGCAGATTTGAGAGACAGGCGTGCAGGACTGATACAGAGCAGACCTTGGAGACTGGGGTGCAGAAGGTTCGTTGCAGAGAGTAGATTATGGAGACTGGGGTATAGAAGGACTGTTCTAAAGAGCAGAGGTTGGAGACTGGGGTCCAGAAGGACTGTTGCAGAGAGCAGTTGTTTAAGACTGAGGTGCAGAAAAACTGTTACAGGGAGCAGTGTTTGGAGACTGGTGTGCAAAAGGACTGATACTGAATGTAGAGTTTGGAGACTGGGGAGCAGAAGGATCTTACAGAGAGAAAAGTTTGGAGACTGGGGTGCAGAAGGATTGTTGCAGAGAGAAGACGTTGGAGACTGGGGTGCAGAAGGCCTGTTGCAGAGAGCAGTTGTTGAAGACTGATGTGCAGAAAAACTGTTACAGAGAACAGTGTTTGGAGACTGAGGTGCAGAAGGACTGTTGAATAAAGCAGTGTTTGCAGACTTGGGTGCAGAAGGACCGTTACAGAGAATAGAGGTTGGAGACTGTGGTACAGAAGTTCTGTTAAAGAGAGCAGAGGTTGGAGACATATGTGCAGAATTATCTTACAGAGAGAAGAGGTTGAAGACTGGGGTGCAATAAGAATGTTGCAGAGAGCCGAGGATGGAGAATGGGGTGCAGAAAGATCGTTTCAGAGAGAAGAGGTTGGAGACTGAGGTGCAGAAGACCTGTTACACAGAGCAGAGCTTGGAGACTGGGGCGCAGAAGGCCTGTAACATAGAGCAGCGTTTGGAGACTGGGTGGCATAAGGATCTTACATAGAGCAGAGGTTGGTGACTGAGGTGCTGAAGGACTGTCAGTGAGAGCAGAGGTTGTAGACTTTTGTCCACAAGGATCGTTGCAGAGAGCTGAGTTTTCAGAATGAGCTTTAGAAAAACTGTTGCAGAGAGCAGATGTTGGAGACTGGGGTGCAGAAGAACTGTTGCAGAGAGCAGAGTTTGGAGACTTGGGTATAAAAGAATCGTTGCAGAGAGCAGAGGGTGCAGACTGGGGTGCCGAAGAACTGTTACAGAGAGCAGATTTTGGAGATTGGGGTGCAGAAGGACTGGTACAGAGACCACATGTTGAAGACTGAGATGCAGAAAGACCTTCGCAAAGAGAAGTGGTTGGAGACTGAGGTGCAGAAGGACTGTTGCAGAGTGTAGAGGTTAAAGACTTGGGTATAGAAGGACTTTTGCAGAGACCAGATTTGGAGACTGGGGTGCCAAAGGACTGTTGCAGGGAGCAGACGTTGTAGACTGAGGTGCAGAAGGACTGTTACAGAAAGCAGAGTTTGGAGACTTAAGTGGAGAAGGACTTATAGAGAAAGCAGAGGTTGGAGAGTGGGGTGCAGAAGGACCATTAGAGAGAGAAGAGTTTGGAAACTGCAGTACAGAAGGACTGTTACAGAGAGCAGAAGTTAGAGACTGGGTTGCAGAAGTCCTGTTACAGAGAGCAGAGTTTGGAGACTGTTGTGCAGAAGGACTGTTACAGAGTGCAGAATTTAAAGACTGGGTTGTAGAACGATCTTACAGAGAGCAGAGTTGGGAGAATGAGGTGCAGAAGGACTGTTACAGAGAGCAGAATTAGGAGACTGGCATGCAGAAGGGTGGTTTAAGGGAGCAGAGTTTTCAGACTGAGGTTCAGAAGGACTGTTGCAGAGAGCAGATGCTCGAGACTGGGGTGCAAAGGACTGTTGCAGAGAGGAGAGTTTGGAGACTGGGGTGCATAAGGACTGTTATAGAGAGCAGAGTTTGGAGACTGAGGTGCAGGTGGACTGTTACAGAGAGCAGTGGTTTGAGACTGGGGAGCAGAAGGATCGTGCAGAGAGTAGAGGTTTCAGACTGAGGTCAAGAAGGACGGTTACAAAGAGCAGACGTTGGAAACTGAGGTGTAGAAGGACTGTTACACATAGGATAGTTCGGAGACTCAGGTGCAGAAGGACTGTTAGAGGACGCATAGTTTGGAAATTGGGGTGCAGAAGGACTATTACAGAGAGCAGAGGTTGGAGACTGCGGTATAGGACTGTTAACGAGAGCAGAGGTTGGAGACTGGGGTGCAGAAAAATTCTTACATAGAGCACAGGTTGGAGACTTAGGTGCACACGGTTAGATACCGAAAACAGAGGTTAGAGACTGGGGTTCAGACAAACTGATACTGAAAGCAGAAGTTGGAGACTTGGGTGTAGAAAGACCCTTACAAAGAGCACAGGTTGGAGACTGCAGTACAGAAGGACTGTTACAGAGAGGAGATCTTGGAGTCTGGGGAGCAGAAGTACTGTTTCAGAGGGCAGAGGTTGGAGACTGGGATGGAGAAATAATGTTACAAAGAGCAGAGTCTGGAAACTGGAGTGCAGAAGGATATTAAAGAGAGCAGAGTTTGGAGACTGTTGTGCAGAAGGACTGTTGCAAAGAGCAGACTTTGGAGACTGGGGTCCAGAAGGATCGTTGCAGAGAGCAGAGTTTGGAGACTGGGGTGGAGAAGAATCGTTGAAGAGAGAAGAGGTTGGAGACTGGAGTGAAGAAGTCCTGTTACAGAGAGCAGAGTTTAAATACTGTTTTGCAGAACGACTGTTACAGAGTGCAAAGTTTAAAGACTGGGGTGCAGAAGGACTGTTACAGAGAGCAGAGGTTGAAGACTGGCGTTCAGATGGATCTTACAGAGAGCAGAGTTCGGAGACTAGGGTGAAAAGAACTGTTGCAGAGAGCAGATGTTGGAGACTAGGGTGGAGAAGTATCGTTGCAGAGAGAAGAGGTTGGAGACTGGATTGCAGAAGTCCTGTTACAGAGAGCAGAGTTTAAAGACTGTTGTGCAGAACGACTGTTCCAGAGAGCAGAGGTTGAAGACTGGGATTCAGATGGATCTTACAGAGAGCAGAGTTTGGAAACTGGAGTGCAGAAGGATCTTAAAGAAAGCAGAGGTTGGAGACTGTGGTGCAGAAGGACTTTTGCAGAGAGAAGACGTTGGAGACAGGGGTTCAGAAGGATCGTTGAAAAGAGCAGAGTTTGGAGACTGGGGTTCAGAAAGACTGCTGCAGAGACCAGACATTGGAGACTGGGGTGCAGAAGGACTGTTGCAGAGAGCACATTTTAGAGGCTGGGGTGAAGAAGGACTATTACATAGAGCAGAGGTTGGAGACTGAGGTGCAGAAGGACTCTTAAAGAGATCAGAATTTGGAAACTGAGGTGCAGAAGAACTGTTACTGAGAGCAGAGGTTGAAGACTGGGGTTCAGATGGATCTTATACAGAGCAGAGTTTGGAGTCTGGGGTGCAAAGGACTATTTCAGAGAGCAGATGTTGGAGACTGGGGTGGAGAAAAATCGTTGCAGAGAGAAAAGGTTGGAGACTGGGGTGCAGAAGGCCTGTTACAGAGAGCAGAGGTTGGAGACTGTTTTGCAGAAGGTCTGTTACAGAGTGCAAAGTTTAAAGACTGGGTTGCAGAAGGATCTTACAGAGAGCAGAGTTGGGAGACTGAGGAGAAGAAGGACTGTTACAGACAGCAGAGTTAGGAGACTGGGGTGCAGAAGGGTCATTGAAAAGAGCAGAAATTTCAGACTGAGGTGCAGAATGACTGTTGCAGAGAGCAGATGTTCGAGACTGGGGAGCAGAAGGACTGTTGCAGAGAGCAGATGTTGGTAACTAGGGTGCAGAATGGCTTTTGTAGAGAGCAGAGTTTGGAGAATATGCTGCAGAAGGACTGTTACAGAGAGCAGAGTTTAGAGACTGATGTGTGGAAGTCCTGCTACAGAGAGCCGAGGTTGGAGACTTGGATGCATAAGGACTGTTACAGAGAGCAGAGGTTGGATACAGGGGTGCAGAAGGATCTTAGAGAGAGTAGAATTTGGAGACTGTGGTGCAGAAGGAGTGTTGCCGAGATCAGAGGTTGGAGACTGGGGTGCACTAGAATCATTGCAGAGAGCAGAAGTTGGAGACTGGGGTGCAGAAGGATCCTTGCAGAGAGCAGACTTTGGAGACTGGGGTGCAGAAGGCCTGCTACAGAGAGAAGACTTTTTAGTCTGGAGTGCAGAAGGCCTGTTATAGAGAGGAGAGGGTGGAGATTGAGGTGCTGGTGGACTGTTATATAGAGCAATGTTTTGAAATGTGGTACAGAAGGATCGTGTAGAGAGCAGAGGTATCAGACTGATGTGCAAAAAAACTGTTACAGAAAGTAGAGGTTGTAAATTGGGGTGCAGAAGGACTGTTACAGAGACCAGAGTTTGGAGACTGCCGTATAGAAAAACTGTTACAGAGAGCAGAGGTTGGAGACTGGGGTGCAAAAGAAATGATACAGAGAGCACAGGTTGGAGACTGAGGTGCAGGAGGATAGATACAGAGAGCAGAGGTTTGAGACTGAGGTTCAGAAATACTGATACCGAAAGCAGTATTTGGAGACTGGGGTGCAGAAGGCCCGTTAAGGAGAGCAGTGGTTGGAGACTGCGGTACAGAAGGACTGTTACAGAGAGCAGATGTTGGAGACTGGGAGCAGAACGACTGTTGCAGAGGACTGAGTTTGGAGACTAAGGTTCCGCAGGACACTTCCACAAAGCAGAGGATAAAGACTGGGGAACAGAAGGGATGTTACAGAGAACAGAGTTTAGAATCTTGAGTGCAGAAGCATCTAACAGAGACCAGAGTTTGGAGACTGTGGTGCAGAAGGACTGTTGCAGAGAGCAGTGATTGGAGACTGAGGTGCAGAAGTCCTGTTACGTAGAGTAGAGGTTGAAGACTGGTGTGCAGAGGATGGTTGAAAGGAGCAGAGCTTGGAGACAGGGGTGAAGAAGGATCTTACAGAGAGCAGAAGTTGGAGACTGAGGTGAAGAAAGTCTCTTGTAGAGATCAGAGGTTGGAGACTGGGGTGCAGTAGGATCATTGCAGAGAGCAGAGGTTGGAGACTGGGGTGCAGAAGGACTGTTGCAGAGAGCAGATTTTAGAAACTGGGGCACAGAAGACTGTTACACAGAGCAGAGTTTGGAGACTGGTGTGCAGAAGGACTGTTACAGAGAGTAGAGTTTGGAGACTGGGGTGCAAAAGGACTGTTACAGAGTGCAGAGTTTAAAGACTTGGTATCAGAAGGATTTTAAAGATAGCAGATTTGGGAGACTGAGGTGTAGAAGGACTGTTACAGAGAGCAGAGGTAGGAGACTGGGGTGCAAAAGTGTCGTTGCAGAGAGCAGAGTTTTCAGACTGAGGTGCAGAAGAACTGTTGCAGAGAGCTGATGTTGGAGACTGGGGTGAAGAAGGACTGTTGCAGAGAGCAGAGGTGGGAGACTGGGGTGCAGAAGGACTGTTGTAAAGAGCAGAGGTTGGAGACTGGGTTGCAGAAGGATTGTTGCAGAGAGCAGATGTTGGAGACTGACTTGCGTGGGTCCTGTTACAGAGAGCAGAGGTTGGAGACTCAGAAGCAGAAAGACTGTTAAAGAGAGCAGTGTTTAAAGACTGGAGTGCAGAAGGATCATTTCAGAGCACAGAATTTTCAGACTGAGGTGCAGAAGGACTGTTGCAGAGAGCAGGTTTTAGAGACTTGGTGCAGAAGACTTTTGCAAAGAGCAGACATTGGAGACTGGGGTGAAAAAGGATCGTTGTAGAGAGCAGAGGTTTGAGACTGGGCTGCAGAAGCACTGGTACAAAGAACAGAGGTTGGAGACTGGGTGCAGAATGCTTGTTACAGAGAGAAAGTTTTGGAGAAAGGGTGCAGAAGGATTGTTCCAGAGGGAAGAGTTTGGAGACTGGTTTCAGAGGGAAGAGTTTGGAGATCTTACACAGAGCAGAGGTTTGAGACTGAGGTGCAGAACGACTGTTACAGAGAGTAGAGGTTGGAGACTGAGGTGCAGAAGGATTGTTACAGAGAGCAGATTTTGGAGACTGGGGTGCAGAAGGACTGTTGCAGATAGCAGAGTTTGGAGACTGTGGTGTAGAAGGACTTTTTAAGGAAACAGAGTTTGGAGACTTGGGTGCAGAAAAAAATGTTGCAGAGAGCAGAGTTTGGAGACTGAGATGCAGAAGGACTGTTACAGAGATCACTGGTTGGAGACTGGGGTGCAGAAGGACTGATAGAGAAAGAAAAGATTGGAGACTGTGGTGAAGAAGCAAAATCACAGAGAGCAGACTTTAAAGACCACAGTACAGGAGGCCTGTTACGAAAAGCAGAGGTTGGAGACATGGGTTGAGAAGGACTATTTCAGAATGCAGATATTGGAGACCGGGGTGCAGAAGAACTGTTGCTGAGAGAAGAAGTTAGAGACTGGGGTGCAGAAGAAATGTTGCAGAGAGAAGAAGTTGGAGACTGGGGTGCAGAAGGACTGTTACTGAGAGCAGAGTTTGGAGACTGGGGTGTAGAAGAACTGATAAAGAAACCTGACGTTGGAGACTGGGGTTCAGAAGGACCATTACAGAGAGCAGAGTTTTGAGACTGCGGTACAGAATGACTGTTACAGAGAGCAGAGTTTAGAGACTGAGGTGCAGAAGGAGTGTTGCAGAGAGTAGAGGTTTGAGACTTTGGTGCAGGAGGACTGTGGCAGAGAGCAGAGTTTGGAGACTGAGGTGAAGAAGAACTGTTACCGAGAGCAGAGTTTGGAGACTGGGGTGCAGAAGTACTGATACAGAAAGCAGAGGTTGGAGACTGGGGTGCAGAAGGACCGTTACAGAGAGCATTTTTTGAAGACTGCACTACACGAGGACTGTAACAGAGAACAGAGGTTGGAGAAGGGGTGCAGAAGGTCTGTTACAGAGGGCAGAGTTTACAGACTGGGTTGCAGAAGGATCTTACAAAGAGCAGATTTTGGAGACTACAGTACAGAAGGACTTTTACAGAGAGCAGCGGATGGAGACTGGGGTGGAGAAGAACTGTTTTAGAGAGCAGATTTGGGAGTCTGTGTTGCAAAAGGACTGTTGGAGAGAGAAGAGGATAAATACTGGAGTGTAAAAGTACTGTTGCAGAGAGCAGAGTTTGCAGACTTTGTTGCGGAAGGACTATTACAGCGGGCAGAGTTTAAAGACTGTGGCGGAAAACGATGGATACAGAAAGTAGAGTTTGGATACTGGGGTGCATAAGTACCCTTAAAAAGAACAAAGGTTGGAGACTGTGGTACAAAAGGACAGTTACAGAGAGTAGAGGTTGGATACTGGGGTGCAGAATAACTGTTTTAGAGAACAGAGGTTGGAGACTGGTGTGCAAAATGATCGTTGCAGAGAGCAGAGTTGTCAGACTGAGGTGCAGAAAGATTGTTGCAGGGAGCAGATGTTGGAGACTGGGGTGCAGAAAAACTTTTGCAGAGAGCAGAGGTTGGAAACTGGGGTGCAAATGGATTGTTGTAGAGAGCCGAATTTTTAGACTGGGGTGCAGAAGGACTGTTGCACAGAATAGAGTTTCGAGACTGAGTTGCAGAAGGATCGTTGCAGAGAGCAGAGTTTGGAGACTGGGGTGCAGTAGAACTCCTACAGAGAGCAGAGTTTTTAGACAAGGTTGGACAAGAAACTTACAGAGAGCAGAGTTGTAGACCGATGTGCAGCAGGACTGTTACAGAGAGCAGATGTTGGAGACTGGGGTGCAGAAAGATTGTTGTAGAGAACAGAGTTTTCAGACTGAGGTGCAGAAGGACTTTTGCAGAGAGCACATGTTGGAGACTGGGGTGCAGAAGGACCGTTTCAAAGAGCAGAGTTTGGGGACTTAAGTGCAGAAGGATTGTTATAGAGAACAGAGGTTGGAGACTGGGGTGCAGTAGGCCTATTACGGAGAGCAGAGTTTAGAGAAGGGGTTCAGAAGTACATTTACAGAGAGTAGTTTTTGGAGACTGAGGTGCAGAAGGACCGTTGCAGAGAGCAGAGTTTGAAGACTTAGGTGCAGAATGATTGTTACAGAGAGCAGAGGTTGAAGACTGGGTTGTAGAGGGACTGTTGCAGAGAGCAGAGACTGGACACTGGGGTGTAGAAGGACTGTTGCGGAGAGCACATGTTGGATACTGGGGTGCAGAAGGACTGTTGCAGAGAGCAGAGTTTGGAGACTAGGTTACAGAGGCAGACGTTATAGATTTGGTGCAGAAGGACTGTTACAGAGAGCAAATGTTGGAGACTGGGGTGCAGAAGGACTGTTACAGAGAGCAGAGTTTTTAGACTGAGATGCAGAAAGACTATTACAGAGAGCAGAGGTTGGAAATTGTGGTGCAGATGGACTGATACAGTAAGCAGAGTTTGGAGACTGGGTGCAGAAGGACTGTTACAGAGTGCAGAGTTTGGAGACTGGGGTGAAGAAGACCTGTAAGAGAGAAGAGGTTGGAGACTTCTGTGCAGAAAGATTGTTACAGATAGCACAGTTTGGAGAATGGGGTACAGAAGGATAGTTGCAGAGATCAGAGGTTTCAGACTGAGGCTTAGAAGGACTGATATAGAGAGCTGAGGTTGGAGTCTGATGTGCAGAAGGACTGTTAGAGAACAGAGTTTAGAGACTGGGGTTCAGAAAGACCGTTTTTGAGAGCAGATGTTGGAGCCTGAGGTGCAGAAGGACTGTTACAGAGAGCAGAAGTTTGAGACTTGTGTGCTGAAGCATCATTACAGTTAGGTACAGAAGGACTGTTACAGAGAGGATAGGTTGGAGATTGGGGTGCAGAAGGATTCTTTCAGAGAGCAGAGTTTTAAGATTGGCGTCCAGCAGAACTGTTACAGATAGCAATGTTTCGAGACTGGGTTTCAGAAGGATCTTACAGAGAGCATTTTGGAGACTGAGGTTCAGAAGTTCTGTTACAGAGAGCAAAGTTTTGAAACTATGGTGCAGAAGAATTGTTGCAGAGAGCAGAGTTTTCAGACTGAGGTGCAGAAGGAATGTAGCAGAGAGCAGATGTTGGATTCCTGGGTGCAGAGAACTGTTACAGAGAGCAGAGTTTGGAGACTGAGGTCTAGAAGAATCATTAGAGAGAGCACAGGTTGGAGAGTGGGGTGCAGAAAGAGTGTTACAGAAAGAAGAGGATGGAGACTGGTGTGCAGAAGGAGTGTTACAGAGAGCAGAGTTTGTAGATTGGTGTCCCGAAGAACTGTTAACGAGAGCAGAAGTTTTAGACTGAGATGCAGAAGGATTGTTACAGAGAGCAGAGTTTTGACACTGATGTTCAGAAGGACTGTTACAGAGAGCAGAGCTTGGAGACTGGTGTGTAGAAGGATCATTGCAGAGAACAGAGATTGGAGACTGAGGTGCCGAAGCATCGTTGCAGAGAGCCGAGTTTGGAGACTGCAGAAGGATCGCTACAGAGAGCAGATTTTGAAGACTGGGGTGCAGAAGGACAGTTACAAAGAGCACAGGTTGGAGACTGGGGTTAAGAAGAAATGTTGCAGAGAGCAGAGGTTGGAGACTGGGGTGCAGAAAGACTGTTGCAGAGAGCAGATTTTGGAGACTGCGGTAAAGAAGGACTTTTACAGAGAGGAGAGGTTGGAGACTGGGGTGCAAAAGGATTCTTACAGAGAGCAGAGGATGGATACTGGGGTGCAGAATAACTGTTGTATAGAGCAGACGTTGGAGACTGGGGTGCAGAAAGTTTGTTGCAGATAGTAGAGGTTTGAGACTGGGGTGTAGAAAGACTTTTGCAGAGAGCAGAGGATTGAGACTGGGTTCAGAAGGACTTTTGCAGAGAGCAGAGGTTGGTAACTGAGGTGCAGAAGGACTGTTACAGAGAGCAGAGTTTGGAGATTGGGGTGCAGAAAAACTGATACAGAAAGCAGAGTGTGGAGACTGGGGTGCAGAAGGACTTTTACACAAAGCAGAGTTTGGAGACTGTGGTACACAAGGACTGTTAGAGAGAGCTGAGTTTGGAGACTGGGGTGCAGAAAGAGTAAGGCAGAAAAATGATTTTGGAGACTGGGGTGCCGAAGGACAGTTACAGAGACCTAGATGGAGACTGGGGTGCAAAAGAAATGTTGCAGAGAGCAGAAGTTGGAGAGTGGGGTGAAGAAGGACCGTTTCAGAGAGCAGAAGTTTGTGATTAAAGTGTGAAGAACTGTTACAGAGAGCAGAGTTTGGAGACTGCGGTGCAGAAGAACTGATACAGAAAGCAGACTTTGGAGACCGGGGTGCAAAAGGACCCTTACAGAGAGCAGATGTTGGAGACTGCGGTACAGAAGGGCTGTTACAGAGAGCAGAGTTTGGAGACTTGGGTGCAGAAGGACTGATGCAGAGAACAGATTTTGGAGACTGGGGTGCAGAAGAAACTTTGCAGAGAGAAGAGGTGGAGACTGAGGTGAAGAAGGATCGTTGCAGAGAGAAGAGGATGGAGACTGGGTGCAGAAGGCCTGTTACAGAGAGCAGAATTTGGAGACTGGGGTGTAGAAGCACTGTTACAGATAGGGTTGCAGAAGGATTTTACAGAGAGCATTTTGGAGAATGAGGTTCAGACGGACTGTTTCAGAGAGCAAAGGTTAGAAACTGGGGTCCAGAAGGATTATTTCAGAGTGCAGAGTTTTCACACTGATGTGCAGAAAGACTGTAGTAGAGAGCAAATATTGGATGATGGGGTGCAGAAGGACTGTTATATACAGCAGAGTTTGGAGACTGGGGTTCAGAAGAATCGTTTCAGAGAGCACAGGTTGGGGACTGGGGTGCAGAAGGCTGGTTACAGAGAGCAGAGTTTGAAGACTGGTGTGCGGAAGGCCTTTTACAGAGAGCAGAGTTTGGAGACTGGGGTTTAGAAGGACTGTTACACAGAGCAGAGTTTGACGAATGGCTTTCAGAAGGATCTTACAGAGAACAGAGTTTGGAGACAGAGGTGCAGAAGGAATTTTGTAGAGCATAGAGGTTGGAGACTTAGGAGCAGAAGGACTGTTGTAGAGAGCAGAGGTTGGAGACTGAGGTCCAGAATGATTGTTACAGACATCAGAGTGTGGAGACTGGGGTAAAGAAGGAGTGTTACAGAGAGCAGAGTTTGGAGAATGGGGTGCAGTAGAACTGTTACCTGGAGCAGAGGTTGTAGACTGGGGTGCAGAAGGACTGTTGCAGAGAGCAGAGTTTGGAGACTGAGGTGCAAAAGGACTGTTACAAAGAGCAGAGGTTGGAAACTGGGGTGCAGAAAAACCGTTGCAGAGAGCAGAGTTTGGAACCTGGGGAGAAGAAGTATCGTTGCAGAGAACGGATGGTGGAGACTGGGGTGCAGAAGGACTGTTACAGAGAGCAGAGGTTGGAGACTGAAATGCAGAAGGACCTTTACAGTTTGCAGAACTTCGAGACTAAGGTGGAGTAGGACTTTTACAGAGAGGAGAGGTTGGAGACTGGGGTGCAAAAGGATTCTTTCAGAGAGCAGAGTATGGAGACTGGGACGCACAAGGAGTTTTACAGAGTGCAGTGTTTGGGGATTGGGGTTCAGAAGAACTGTTACAGAGAGGAGAGGTTGGAGACTGGGGTGTAGAAGGTCTTTTACAGGGAAAAGAGTTTGGAGACGTACGTGAAGATGAATTTTTAAAGAGAGCAGAGTTTGGACACTGATGTGCAGAAGGACAGTTACAGAGAGCAGAGCTTGGAGACTGGGGTGCAGAAGGAGTGTTGCAGAGAGCAGAGTTTGGAGACTGTGGTGAAGAAGGATCGATGCAGAGAGCAGAGGTTGAAGACTGAGGTGCAGAAGGATCGCTACAGAGAGCAGAGGTTGGAGACTGGGGTGCAGCAGGACAGTTGCAGAGAGCACTGTTTGGAGACTGGGGTGAAGAAGGACTTTAGCAGAGAGCAGAGGTTGAAGACTGGGGTGCAGAAGGATCGTTGCAGAGAGATGAGTTTGGAGACTGGGGTGTAGAAGGACTGTTGAAGAGAGAAGAGGTTGGAGACTGGGGTGCAGAAGGACTGTTGCAGAGAGCAGAGGTTGGAGACTGAGGTGAAGAAGGACTGTTACAGAGAGCAGAGGTTGGAGATTTGGGTGCAGAATAACTGATATTGAAAGTAGAGTTTGGAATCTCGGGTGCAGAAGAACCATTACAGACAGCAGAAGTTGGAGACTGCAGTAGAGAATGACTGTTACAGAGAGCAGAGTTAGGAGCCAGGGGTGTACAAAGACTTTTGCTTAGAACAGAAATTGATGACTGGGGTGCAGAAGGACTGTTGCAGGGAGCAGAAGTTGGAGACTTAAGTGCAGAAGGATCGTTGCAGAGAGCAGAGTTTTCAGACTGAGGTGCAGAAGCACTGTTACAGAGAGCAGATGTAAAAGACTGGGGTGTACAAAGACTGTTGCAGAGAGTAGCAGTTGGAGAATGGCGTCCAGAACGACTGTTGCAGAGAGCAGAGGTTGGAAACTTGGGTGGAGAAGGACTGTTGCCGAGAGCAGAGGTTGGAAACTGGGGTGGAGAAGGACTGCTGCAGAGAGCAGAGACTGCAGACTGTGGTGAAGAAGGACTATTGCAGAGAGCAGAGGTTGCAGACTGAGGTATAGAAGGACTGTTACAGAGAGCAGAGTTTGGAGAATGTGGGGAAGAAGGACTGATACAGAAAGCAGACTTTGGAGACTGGGCTTCAGAAGGACCCTTACAGAGAACAGAGGTTGGAGACTGTGGTACAGAAGGACTGTTACAGAGAGCAGAGTTTGGTGTCTGAGGGGCAGAAGGACTGTTACAGAGAGCAGAGGTTCGAGACCGGGGTGCAGAAGGACTGATGCAGGAAAAAGAGTTTGGAGACTGGGGTGCAGATTGACCATTACAGAGAGCAGAGTTTGGAGACTTCAGTACAGAATTACTGTTACAGAGAGCAGAGGTTGGAGACTAAGGTGGAAAAGAATTTTTACAGAGAGCATATTTTGGAGACTGGGGTGAGGAAAGACTGTTGCAGAGAGAAGAGGTTGAAGACTTGGTTGCAGAAGGACTGCTGCAGAAAGCAGAGGTTTCAGAGTGAGGTGCAGAAGGACTGTTACAGAGAGAAGAGTTTGGAGACTGTGGTAAAGAAAGACTGATACAGAAAGCAGAGGTAGTAGACTGGGGTTCCGAAGGACTCTTACGGAGAACAGAGGTTAAAGACTGTGGTACAGAAGAACTGTTGTAGAGAACAGGTTGGAGACTGGGGAATAGAAGAAATGTTACAGAGAGCAGAGTTTGAAAACTGGGGTGCAGAAGGATCTTACAGAGAGGAAAGTTGGAGACTGGAGAGCAGAAGAAATTTTGCAGAGAGCAGACATTGGAGACTGGGGTGCAAAAGGATCATTGCAGAGAGTAGATTATGGAGACTGGGGTATAGAAGGACTGTTCTAGAGAGCAGAGGTTGGAGACTGGGGAGCAGAAGGACTCTTGCAGAGAGCAGGTGTTGAAGACTGATGTGCTGAAAAACTGTTAGAGAGAGCAGTGTTTGGAGACTGGGGTGCAGGACTGATACTGAGAGCAGAGGTTTGAGACTGGGGTACAGACGTACTGTTAAAGAGAGCAGAGTTTAGAGACTTGAATGCAGAAGGCCTGTTACAGAGAGGAGAGGTTGTAGACTGGGGTGCAGAAGGCCTCTTACAGAGAACAGAGGTTGGAGACTGATATGCAGAAGGACTGTTACAGAGAGCAGAGTTTGGAGACTGGGGTGCAGAAAAACTGTTGCCGAGAGCAGAGGTTGGAGACTGGGGTGCAGATGGACTGTTACAGAGAGCAGAGGTTGAAGCCAGGCGTGCAGAAAGACGGATACAGAAAGCAGAGTTTTTAGACTGGGTTGCAGAAAGACTGACACAGAAAGCAGAGGTTGGAGATGGGGTTCAGAAGGACCCTTACAGAGAACAGAGGTTTGAGACTGTGGTACAAAAGGACTGTTATAGAGAGCAGAGGTTGGAGGCTGGGGTGCACAAATAATGTTGTAGAGGAAAGAGGTTGGAGACTCTAGTGCTGAAAGACCATTGCAGAAAGCATATGTTGAAGACTGGGTTTCAGAAGGATCTTACAGAGAGCAGAGTTTGGACGCTGAGGTGCAGAAGGAGTGTTGCAGAGAGCAGAGTTTGGAGTCTGAGGTGCAGAAGGACTGTTACAGAGAGCAGAGGTTGGTGACTTCGGAGGAAAAGTACTGTTGCAGAAAGCAGATTTTAAAGACTGGTGTGAGGAAGGAATGTTGCAGAGAACAGAGGTTGAAGACTGGGGTGCAGAAGGACTGTTGCAGAGAGCAGATGTAGCATAGTGAGGTGCAGATGGCCTGTTACAGAGAGCAGAGGTTGGAGACTTGAGTGCAGAAGGACTGATAGAAAAAGCAGTGGTTGGAGACTGGGGTTCAGAAGACAGTTACAGAGAGAAGAGTTTGGAAATTGCAGTACACAGCAACTGTTACAGAGAGCAGAGATTGGAGACTGGGGTGAAGAAAGACTGTTGTAAAAAGTAGGTTGGAGACTGGGGTGCAGAAGGACTTTTGCAGAGAGTAGGGGTTGGAGATTGGGGTGCAGAAGACTGAGGTGAAGAAGGACTGTTGAAGACAACAGAGTTTTGAGACAGGGGTGCAGAAGGACCGTTGCAGAGAGCAGAGGTTTGAAACTGAGGCGCAGAAGGATTGTTACAGAGAGCAGAGGTTGGAGACTGGGGTGCAGAAGAACTGTTGCAGAATGCTGAGGTTTGAGACTGGGGTGCGGAAAAACTGTTGCAGAAAACGGAGTTTGGAGACTTTGGTACAGAAGGACCGTTGCTGAGAGCAGCGGTTGGAGACTGACGTGAAGAAAGATTGTTACAGAGAGAAAAGTTTGGAGACTTAGGTGCTGAAGAACTGTTACAGAGAGTAGAGGTTGGAGACTGCGGTGCAGATTGATCTTACAGAGAGCAGAGATTGGAGACTGGGGTGCAGAAAAACTGTTATAGAAAGCAGAGATTGGAGACTTTGGTGCAAAAGGACTGTTGTAGAGAGAAGAGGTTGAAGCTGAGGTGCAGAAGGACTGTTGCAGAAAGAAGAGGTTGGAGATGAGGTTCAGAAGGAGTGTTACAGAGAGCAGAGTTTGGAGACTGGGGTGCAGAAGGACTGATATAGAAAGCAGAGTTTGGAGACTGCTGTGCAGAAGGACCGTTACAGAGAGCAGAAGTTGGAGACTGTGGTACAGAAGGGCTTTTACAGAGAGCAAAGGTTGCACACTTGGGTGCAGAAGGACTATTGCAGACAACAGAGGTTGGAGACTGAGGTGTAAAAAGACCATTGCAGAGAGCAGAGGTTGGAGACTGATGAGCAGAAGCATTGTTACAGAGAGCAGGGTTTGGAGACTGGGGTACAGAAGGACTGTTTCAGAGAGCAGAGGTTGGAACCTAGGTGCAGATGGATCTTCAAGAGAGCAGAGGTTAGTGACTGGGGTGCAGAAGAACTGTTGCAGAGTTCAAATGTTGGAGACTGGAGTGTAGAAGTATCGTTGCAGAGAGAATAGGTTGGATACTGAGGTGCTGAAGGCCTGTTACATAGAGCTAAGTTTGTAGACTGGGGTGCAGGAGGCCTGTTACAGAGAGCAGAGTTTGGAGACTGGGGAGCAGGTGGACTGTTACAGAGAGCAGAGTTTGGATACTGGGTTGCAGAACGATCTTATATAGAGCAGAGTTTGGAGACTGAGGTTCAGTAGGACTGTTACAGAGAGCAGAGGTTGGAAACTGGGGTGCAGAAGGATACTTGCAGAGAGCAGAGTTTTTAGACTGAGGTTCAGAAGGAGTGTTGAGAGTGCATACGTGAAAGACTGGGTTGCAGAAGGACGGTTGCAGTGAGGAGATGTTGGAGGCTGGAGTGCAGCAGGACTCTTACAGAGAGCAGAGGTTGGAGACTGAGGTGCAGAAGGACAGTTACAGACAGTAGAGTTTAGAGACAGAGATTTAGGAGGACTGTTGCAGAGAGCAGATGTTGGAGACTGGGGTGTAAAAGGACTCTTGCAGAGAGCAGAGGTTGGGGACTGGGATGAAGAAGGACTGTTGCAGAGAGCAGAGTTTGGAGATTGATGTGCAGAAGGACTGTTTCAGAGAGTAGAGTTATGAGACTGGGATGAGGAAGGACTGATACAGAAAGGAGACTTTGAAAACTGGGGTGCATAAGGACCGTTACAGAGAGCAGAGGTTGGAGACTGCAGTACATAAGGACTGTTACAGAGAGTAGAGATTGAAGACTATTGTACAGAAGGACTGTGGCAGAGAGCAGATGGTGGACACTGTGGTGCAGAAGTACTGTTGCAGAGAGCAGAGTTTGGAAAATGGGGTGCAGAACGACTGTTGCAGATAACAGAGGTTGGAGACTTGGGTTCAGATGGACTGTCGCAGAGAAGAGAGGTTGGAGACTGGGGTGCAGAAGGACCGTTAAACTTAGGTGCAGAAGAATCTTACTGAGAGCAGAGTTTGGAGACTGGGGTGCAGGAGGACTGTTGCAGAGAGAAGACGTTGGAGACTGGGGTGCAGAAGAATCATTGCAGAGTGAACAGGTTGAATACTGGGGTGCAGAAGGACGGTTATAAAATGCAGAGTTTGAAGACTGCGGTACAGAAAGACTGTTACAGAGAGCAGAGGATGGAGACTGGGGTGCAGAAGCATTGATGGAGAGGGCAGAGGTTGGAGACTGGGTGCAGAAGGACTGATCAAGAAATCAGAGTTTGGAGACTGGGTTTTACAATGATCATACCAAACGCAGAGTTTTGATATTGAGGCACAGCAGGACTGTTAGAGAGCACAGATTTTGGAGACTGAGGTACAGAAGGATCGTTGCAGAGAGCAGAGTTGGAGACTGTGTTGCAGAAGGATCGTTACAGAGAGCAGAGGTTGGAGACTGGGGTGCAGAAAGACTGTTAAAGAGAGCACAGTTTGGTGACTGGGGTGCAGAAAAAAATTTTACAGAGAGCAAAGGTTGGAGACTGTGGTGCAGAAGGAGTTTTGCAGAGAGAAGAGGTCGGAGACTGTGGTGCAGATGGACTGATATAGAAAGCAGAGTTTGGAGACTGGGGTGGAGAAGGACCCTTACAGAGACCAGAGTTTGGAGATTTGGGTGCAGAAGGACTGTTACAGAGAGCAGAGTTTGGAGAAGGGGTAGAGAAAAATCGTTACAGAGTGAAGAGGTTGGGGATGGGGTGAAGAAGGCCTGTCACCGAAAGCAGAGGTTGGAGACTGAGGTGCAAAGGGCTGTTGCAGAGAGCAGAGGTTTGAGACTGAGATGTAGAAGAACTGTAACAGAGAGCAGAAGTTGGAGACTGGGGTGCAGAAGGACTGATACAAAAAGCACAGTTTGGAGACTGGTGTGCACAATGACAGTTACAGAGAGCAAAGGTTTGAGACAGCAGCAGTACCAAAGAACTGCTACACAGAGCAGAGTTTGGAGACTGGAATGAAGAAGGACTGTTTCAGAGAGCAGAGGTTGAAGATGGACGTGAAGAAGGAGTGTTGCAGAAAACAGATGTTGGAGACTGGGGTGCATAATGACCGTTGCAGAGAGCAGAGGTTGGAGACTGAGGTGCAGAAGGACTGTTGTAGAGAGCAGAGTTTGGATACTGGGGTGCAGAAGGACTGTTGCAGAGACTATAGGTTGGAGACTGAGGTGCAGAAGTCGTGTTACAGAGAGCAGAGTTTGGAGACTCGGGTGCAGAAGGACAGTTACAGAGAGCAGAGGTTAAATACAGGGTTGCAGAAGGATCTTACAGAGAGCAGAATTTGGAGACGGAGGTGCAGTTGGACTGTTACAGAAAGAAGAGGTTGGAAATTGGGGTGCAGAAGGATTGTTACAGAGACCAGAGTTTGAAGATTGTGGTATAGAAAAACTGTTACAGAGAGCCGAGGTTGGAAACTGGGGTGCAGAAGGAATGTTACAGAGAGCACAGGTTAGAGACTGAGGTGCAGAAGGATAGATACGGGGAGCACAGGTTTGAGACTGGGGTTCAGAAGGACTGATAGAAAGCAGAGTTTGGAGACTGGGTGCAGAAGGCACATTTCGGAGAGCAGAGGTTGGAGACTGTGGTACAGAATGACTGTTACAGAGAGCAAATGTTGAAAACTCGGGAGTAGAAGTACTGTTGCAGAGGACAGACGTTGGAGACTGGGGTGCCGCAGAACACTTGCTGGAAGCAGAGGATAAAAGCCTGGAGTCGAGAAGAAATACTACAGAGAGCAGAGTTTGGAAACTGAAGTGCAGAAGGATCTTACAGATAGCATAGTTTAGAGACTGTGGTGCAGAAGGACTGTTGCAGAGAGCAGAGTTTGGACAATGGGGTGCAGAAGGACTGTTGCAGAGAGCAGAGGTTGGAGACTGGAGTGCAGAAGGACTGTTGCAGAGAGCAAAGTTTGGAACCTGAGGTGCAGAAGTCCTGTTACATAGAGCAGAGGATGGAGACTGAGGTGCAGAAGGACTGTTACAGAGAGCAGAGATTTTAGACTGGGGTTTAAAAAGACTTTTGCAGAGAACAAAGGATGGAGACTGGGGTGCCTAAGGTCTGTTGCAGAGAACAAAGGTTGGAGACTGGGGTGCAGAAGGACTGTTGAGAGAGCAGAGGTTGGAGACTGTGGTGCAGAAGGACACTTAGATAGAGAAGAAGTTGGAGATTGGGTTGCAGAAGAACTGTTATAGAGAGCAGTATTTGGAGACTGGGTTGCAGAAGGATCTTACAAAGAGCAGAGGTTGAAGACTGAGGTGCAGGTGGAGTATTAGAGAGAGCAGTGTTTGGAGACTGAGGTTCAGAAGGATTGTTACAGAGAGCAGAGGTTGGAGACTGAGTTTAAGAAGGACTTTTACAGAGAGCAGAGTTTGGAAATTTGGGTGCAGAAGGACTGCTACAGAGAGCAGAGGTTGGAGACTGCGGTATACGACTGTTACCGAGAAAAGAGGTTGGAGACTGGGGTGCAGAAGGACTCTTACATAGAGCACAGGTTGGAGACTGAGGTGCAGAAGGATAGATACAGAGAACAGAGGTTGGAAACTGGGGTTCAGACAGACTGATACAGAAAGCAGAGTTTGGAGACTGGGGTGTAGAAGAACCGCTACAAAGAGCAGAGGTTGGAGACTGCGGTACAGAAGGACTGTAACAGAGAACAGATCTCAGAGCCTCGGGAGCAGAAGGAGTTTTGCAGAGGATCGTGGTATGAGACTGGGGTTAAGAAACAATGTTACAGAGAGCAGAGTTTGGAAACTGTAGTGCAGAAGGGTCTTACAGAGAGAGAGGTTGGAGACTGTGGTGCAGAAAGACTGTTACAGAGAGCAGACATTAAAGACAGGGGTCCAGAAATATCGTTGCAGAGAGCAAAGTTTGGAGAATGGGGTGCAGAAGAACTGTGGCAGAGAGCAGATGATGGAGACTGGGGTGCAGAAGGACTGTTGCAGAGAGCACATTTTAGATACTGGGGTGCAGAAGGACTGTTACACAGAGCAGAGTTTGGAGACTGAGGTGCAGAAGGACTGTTACAGAGAGCAGAGTTTGGAGACTGGGGTGCAGAAAGACTAATACAGAAAGTACAGGTTGGAGACTGGGGTGTAGAAGGACCGTTACAGAGAGCAGAGTTTGAAAACTGCTGTACAGAAGGACTGTAACAGGGAGCAGAGTTTGAAGTCTGGGGTGCAGAAGTATCGTTGCAGAGAGCAGAGTTTGGAGACTGAGGTGCAGAAGGATCTTAAAGAGAGCAGAGGTTGGAGACTGGGGTGCAGAAGGACAGTTACAGAGAGTATAGGTTGGATACTGGGGTGCAGAAGAAATGTTGAAGAGAGCATAGATTTGTGACTGGGGTGCACAAGGACTGTTACAGAGAGCAGAGGTTGGAGACTGAGGTGCAGAAGGACTGTTACAGAGAGCAGAGTTTGGAGACTGGGTTGCAGAACGACTGATATACAAAGCAGAGTTTGGAGACTGGGGTGCGGAAGGACCGTTACAGAGAGCAGAGTTTGGAAACTGAGGTATAGAAGGACTGTTACAGAGAGCAGAGGTTGGAGACTGGGGTGCAGAAGGACTGTTACAGAGTGCAGAGTTTGGAGACTTTGGTGCAGAAGGATCTTACAGAGAGCAGAGTTTGGAGACTGAGGTGCAGAAGGACTGTTGCAGAGAGAAGAGGTTGGAGACAGAGGTGCAGAATGATCGTTTCAGAGAGAAGAGGTTTTATACTGGGGTGAACAAGGCGTGTTACAGAGAGCAGAGTTTGGAGACTGGGGTGCTGAAGGCCTGTTACAGAGAGCAGAGGTTGGAGACTGGGGTGCAGAAGGACTGTTACAGATATTACAGTTTGTAGACTGGTTTGCAGAAGGATATTATAGAGAGTAGAGTTTGGAGACTGAGGTGCAGAAGGACTGTTACAGAGAGCAGAGGTTGGAGACTTGGTTGCAGAATGATTGTTGCAGAGAGCAGAGTTTTCAGACTTAGGTGCAGACGGACTGTTGCAGAGAGCAGATGTTCGAGAGTGTGTTGCAGAAGGACTCTTTCAGAGAGCAGTACTTGGAGACTGCGGTGCAGAAGGATTCTTGCAGGGAGCAGAGGTTGGACACTGGGGTGCAGAAGGCGTGTTATAGATATCTCAGTTTGGAGACTGGTGTGTAGAAGGATATTATAGAGAGCAGAGTTTGGAGACTGAGGTGTAGAAGGACTGTTACAGAGAGCAGAGGTTGGAGACTGAGGTGCAGAATGATTGTTGCAGAGAGCAGAGTTTTCAGACTGAGGTGCAGAATGACTGTTGCAGAGAGCAGATGTTCGAGACTGGGGTGCAGAAAGAGTGTTTCAGAGAGAAGAACTTGGAGACTGGGGTGGAGAAGGATTGCTGCAGGGAGCAGTGGTTGTAGACTGGGGTGCAGATGGACTTTTATAGAGAGCAGAGGTTTTAGAATGGGGTGTAGAAGGCCTGGTACAGAGAGCAGAGCTTTTACTCTGTGGTGCAGAATGATTGCTGATAGCTGGTAAGCCTCCTTCTGGACATCTTCTTTTCTGCTCAGTCCATTTGGCCCTCTCTTCTCACCCTGCTCTCTTTTGGCTTTGTGAGCAACTGTGACTTCCACAGTCACTCTAAGCCATGACTCCCAGGCCTATCTCCTGAGATCCTGTCCCGCTGCCTCCTGGAATCTCCTTGGGGAGACCCCGCAGGTACCCAGACTCCAGGCCCAACATCCTTTCCTTCTTTCCTCTCCCAAGACCCGCTCCTTCTCATTTTTTTTATGTTTTAATGAGTGATCCCACTGCCACTCAGCTACCCCACAGACCAGGTGCCCTCTTGTGTCCTCGTCACCAGGAATTTAAAGTGCTCCACCCAGGGCTCCTTTTCAGAGCTTTTCCCCAAGCTCCAAATGTCACATCTTCAGTTACCAGATATTTCTTTTTAATCTTGTTTTGGCACCTGATTACTCACCCTGACTACATGAAGGTATTATAACCAAAGCACATGGACTGTAGAGACTATTATGGCTTAGAAATAAGGTATCCCCACACCAAAAGCTCAGGGTCAGCCACAGTGTTCAGAGGTGAAATGATTAGACTGTGAGACTTGTGACCTAATCTGTGGATCTATCCATTTTGTGGGTTAATTATCTGAAAGGCCAACTGTACTGAGAGGAGAGTGGGTAGGCGGAGTGTGGCTGGGGACATGCCCTGGGGAATCACATCTTGTCCCCTGCAAACTGTCTCCTCCAGTCCCCTCCCCTGCCCCAACCTTCTGGCTGCCATGACCTAGGAATGCTTCCCCCCTTGTTCCCTTCCACCTAGGTGTCCCACCTCATCTCAGGCCAGCAGCAATGGGTCAGCTGGCCCCAGACCAAACCTCCAAGCCAAAAGGCCAGAGTGCATCTCCCTCTCCAGGTTGTTCTGGTCAGGCCTGTGGTAACTGTGGCAACCGTGGACTGACCCAGGGAGTAGGTGTTATGAGTGGATTGGACCCACACCGTTTCCTAAATTCACAGATTCTGTCATTTTCAGAGCTCAAGCCATTTCCTTCTTGATGGCCTGTTTTCAGCCTGCCCTAACCTAGAATGTGGTCTACTAGTGATTATTGAGATTCTCCAGCTGTTCTGGTCCTGCCCATTTGCACACCACAGCTAGCTCCTAGGAAGCCAAACCCATGGACCTCCTGCTGCCCACTGAGGAGAGAAGAGAGATTTTCTGAGGACCCTGTTAGAAGTCCACTCTTATTTTTTTTTAAAGGCCACACTCAGAGGGCATATTTTAGGCAGTCCTTCACATGCGTCTTTGAGAAATCAGACTCACAATGATTTTTGTGATTCTCTCCCAGGCTCCAAAAACCACCGCTCTACTCCTTACTTCTCTGAGATCAACTTTTTAGCTTCCACAAAGAAGTAAAAAACTGCTATTTCTCTTTATGTGTCTGGCTTATTTCACTTAATATAATGTCTCCCATGAGCTAGTTTTAAATAGAAACTGCACAATAAATTCTTTTTTGTCAGATTTAAATTTTATTCTGAAGAGATAATTCGAAATGGTCACATATGTTTATGTAGGAAAATGTTCATTAAAATATTTATAGGACTGGAGATGATCTGAATGTTTAGCCGAAGGGGAGAGATTAAGTTTATTTAAGAGAGATTTAAGTTAATTGATAATCTCAATAGATGCAGAAAAAGCATTTAACAAAATATAGCACCCCTACCTGTCAAAACAGTAGAAACACTAGGGACAGAAGGAACTTTGTAAAAGCATTGTAAAAGCTATCTATGCTAAACCCAAGGCAGCATTATTCTAAGTGTAGAAATGTTGAAAGCATTCACTTTAAAAACTGGAAGCAGACAGGGTGCCCCCTCTTTCACCACTTCTATTCAACTTTATCCTTGAAATTGCCAAAGCCATTGGAAAAAAGAAAGAAATTAAAGGTATACAAATAGGTCAAGAAGAATTCAAATCTCACTCTTTGCTAATAGGATCATGTCATCTTCTTAATTTTTTTATTACAGCATAATAGTTATACATAGAAGTTGGGTTAATTTGGAAAAGATCCTACGTGCATGGAATCTGATTTACTCCATTCAGTCCCCACCCCCCATCTTTCTCACCTTCCGGCCCCCATTCTCTTTTCTCTACTGATCTTTCTTTGGGTCATTTATCTGTTAATTTCTGACTGGTGCTTTCTACATATACATACAGGTGCAGTCCCCTGTTTTAGATTTCCATGTGCACATAACATGATCTGCGTAAAGTCTTTTCACATTTCCTCCCTTCCCAAACCTCTCCCCCCTCTCATTCTCCTTCTACTCCACTGATCTTCTCTGTATACTTAAGATAGCCAGTCCAACCCCACTTCATCAACTTCTTTCCTCTATTTTGCTCTGGCCCTGATAATTTCAGCCTTGTACAGGAATAGTTAACTTCTGCCTTTCCGAACACAGATATCAAGATTGATTTAAAATGAGAAAAACTCTACATTTAAAACACTGAAGGAAACACCGACTGCTTCTGCAGATGATGACTCTGCTTTGTAAATGTTTTTCTTAACATTTGCAATGAAAATGTACTTTTCAAAAAATCCTATGTTTACATAAAAAGACAACAAGAGACAGAGATTACTGAGACAGTGAGAAATGACTTCACACCATGATGAGGTCAAATGGCTTTCTGTTGGCTTCTAGCAATTCTCTGGTTACTCCCACCCACCATCACCCATGAAAAATGTGTGCTGCTCCATGGGTCTGATTCCCTGAGACCAGTCCCACAGGTTATCAGTCTTCAGGCTGCTTTTCATTCGATATTATTTGCCATGTTGCTGCAGATAAACAAGCCTGTTTGGGGTGCTCTCAGTCCATTTTCATCATGGTCTCTTTTTCTCTGTTTTATAGCTATGACATCATTGGAAATGAGCAATCAATCATTTGTTACTGAATTAATCTTCTTGAGATTTTCCAACCACTCCAACCTACAGGGCTAGTTCTTCCTGCTCTTTCTGGTCATTTACCTGACCACTCTCCTTGGGAACATGCTCATAATAGTGGCCACCAGGGTCAGTCCTGCTCTCCACACTCCAATGTACTTTTTCCACAGCAATTTGAGCTTCTAGGACGTCTGCTACATATCCACCACCCTCCCAGTACTGCTGGTAAACTTCTTCTGGGAGAAGAAGGCCATTTCTTATGAGGGCTGCCTTTCTCAGATGTTCTTCTTGGTGACAAGTGCTGGCACAGAAGGCATCTTACTGGCTTTGTGGCCAGTATGACTGCTGTGTGGCCACTTGCCGTCCTCCTCAGTACCCAGTCATCATGAGTGTGAAAGTCTGTGTTAGCCTGGTGACTGGGTCCTGGCTGTGTGGGCTGGTGAATTTGGTCACACACACGGAGCTGGCCATCACACTCACTCTTTGTGGGCCCCACCAGATCAGCCACTTTCTCTGTGACACCCCATTGCTACTGAAGCTCTCCTGCTCAGACACCTCTGTCAATGAGTCTGTGCTCCACGTTGTCAGTGCCACCATGGGCCTGTGCCCCTGCCTCTTCACTGCAGGCTCCTATGCACTCATCATGGCGGCCATCTTGGGGAATCCCTCTCCCTAGGGCAGGAGAAAGGCCTTCTCCACCTGTGCGTCCCCCCTCACTGTCGTGGTGGTCTTTTATGGAACAGCCAACTTCCACTATGACAGGCCTAGAGAAGGCTGGACACGGACACCCTGGTCTCTGTGCTCTTCTGTGTATTGACCCCCATGTTGAAGCCCATCATTCACAGCCTGAGAAGCAATGAGGTCCAGAGTGCCCTGAGGAAGCTTGCTGGGAGACAGACTGTATAGTGAGATTAGAACTAGATGATGGTTTCATTCTAGGAAATGTCTTAGTTGTAGAAATATGTGAACTCTTCAACAGCAATTACAAGAGTGCTCTCTCCATACACAGTGTCTCATGACCACTGTGGTGCCCCTCCAACCAGGGGAAGCACACTGTGCTATTTATGTGACACATTGTGACCTCACCTGGGTTCTGTAATCCACAGGTATTTCAGAATATTTTATTACTTTTTTCTCCAAAAAAAGCTGATACCTAAAGCAGTCAATCTCCTTTCCCCCAATATTGCAGTTCTAGCCAACACTAGTGAATTTGAAGTGCTATGTGCAATGTGACTTTGACTTGCATTTTCCTAATAAATCTTGATTCTAAGTTTTAAATAAACACCATTTCTGTGTTTCTCCTTCACATGTGGAAAGACCCATGTATACACTCAAGTTTCTGTGGATAGTTTTAGTGAAGCAATACCATATACCCTTTTGGATCTGACTCCTTTCACTTAGGATGTTTGCAATTTTCAGTTATATTGTAGCTTGTGTTAGTATTTTAGATTATTCTTCCTTATTGTGACTGATTTCCATCTAATGAAAATGCCACATTTCTTTGTTCATTTCCCACTGGATAGTAATTTTTACTTTGTGTCTGTGTGGGTGTCGTACTGCAGATTGAACCCGGAGCCTCCTGCACACTAAACAATGTTCTACCACTAAGCCAAATCCCAACCCTTTTAAAAATTTTGTTTTGAGACAGGGTCTTGCAAATTTGCCCAGGTTGTCCCTGAATTTGTGATCCTCCTGCCTCAGTTTTTGAGTAGCTAGATTATAGACCTGCCTGGTCATTTTCACTTTTTGACTAATATGAATAAGATTTGTATATATAATATGAACATTATATATAATATAAACATTATATGAACATTCATGTACAAATCATTGGTGGACAACTTTTTTATTTATCTTGAGTTTGTAAGTAGGAGTGGAAGAGGTGGATTGTTAACTCCATATTTAACTTTCTGAAAAAGTTCCAGAACATTTTTGACCAGTGGAACCAGCTTACCTTATTATTAAGAGTGGTGAATAAAGCTTCTGATTTCCTCACTCCCTTAACAACACATCATTATCATTCCTTTTATTGTGAGGACTCTGGAATGTGTGAAGTGCTTCATCAAATGTGCTTTAGCTTTGCCTTTCCCTGATGGCTAATCATTCTAAGATCTTTTAGGAGTACTGTTAATTTGTCTCTCCTAAGCATGAGGAAAACCCCATTGTATTATGAAACATTTTAAGTTACAGAGGCTTACCTCTTTATCTAATACTTTTATTTTTATTTTTGTGCAGTAAAATACTACTAGACTTTCAAGCTTGTTCTCTTTTCTCCATCTGTGCCCAAAAGAGCTGTTTGATGACACTTTTTTCCCCTACTTTTAAACTCCATAGCAAACAATTTCTTCACCAGGTCATGAGCATCAGTAGGATCATAAAATTAAGGAGCACGAAGTCATACAGGGTTTGGTAAGGGATCAGCCCTTAGCAGGAGTGGTTCAGCTGAAGATAGTGGGGATGCATTTAATATTGTGGCTTCTGATATCTGTCTATCTAGCAAAGTATGTAACATGAAGGAAAAACTTCATATGCCGTGCAAAATTTATCCCTACAAGTGTACACCCACCCTGACCCCTTCTCTCCGTAGCGGGAAGGGAAGGCAGTCTTGAAGTTTCAGCAACCCACAACTTCTTAGCAGAAATCTCACTCTGAACTTTGCTCACCCACATCCCAGGAGAGAGAGGACGCTGATCTTCTTACTGCATGCTGGAAACAGGTGATTGCCAAAGCATTAATGAATCCAACAGCAAATTAACTGCTCTCCATTGTTTCAGTTGAACTCAAGCCATTGCCCTTGAGTTGTGTTTGCACACTGAGGGGTCCCAGAGCAGCTGCAGAGGAAAGGCTCGATGCATATTTTCAACAGGTCAGCCCCAGACCTCTATAAATGTCCATCACAGGAAAATGAATTGTGAGAGATGAGAGAATTTTGACTCCTTCATGAGGCCACAGATATGCGACAGGCAATTTTCAGAATAACAGGTCCGTTTTGTGGTGAATTGAGACCAACAGCCAGTTTACCAAGAGCTTACTTTGCAGCCCAGGTGTTAGTATGGAGAGCAGCAAGGGCCACACAAAAACTAGAAATCTACGCCTCTCTTTGAGAGTTGCTGGTAAGTAGTTTATTTACCATCACAATTTTCAAAAACACTATTTCAGAATCTGGATATACATACACTTTAAAAACATATTAGAGAATATTGTACATATTTTCATTACCATTTTGATGGCATTTATGTAATTACCTATCATAGCACCTTTTCTATGTGTGTCTAAGTTTCCACAATACTACTTGTATTGCCAGAGTAGAAATAACTTCAGAGGTTATCACAAAACCTGAGGGATTTAGCATGATGCCTCCAGTACTGAAAGAAAACCCGAAACATTACCAGAAACTCTGGGATGTCTAAATTCCTTAAGTGAGATGACGTGTGTGAAAAATTACTTATGGTAAACAATAGATAATGCTAAGTGTTAATCCTCTGCTTTTGATGAGCAAGACAAAAAGGAATAATTTTTTGGGACAAAGTATAGGGAAACATTCCTATTATGATAAAATATAGCATAACAATAGACCTACCAAAATATCTGTTTAAATAAAAATAATTATTGTAGAAAAATTATGTTGGTCGTTCAAAAAATTACACAGTTCTTAATACATCATCTTTCACAGTTTGATTCAAGTGGGTTATGAACTCCCAACTTTACCCCGTATACAGTTTGCTGTATCACATCAGTTACCCTTCCATTGATTGAAATATTGATTTTCTTTTTTTTATTATTTTATCAACCTAAATACACCTTTGCAAAACTAAATAAAAACTATTTTTTAAATGCTCTCAGTTTAGATACGGTAATGATTTCATCACACATATCCCTAATTAAAACTGGTCTTAAATGAACAAAGATAATTCTTTATATTTGATTACCTTTTGTACACATTCAGCAAATAAATTAAGAGCCACATTAAAAAAAAAGAAGAAGAAGAAGAAGTTATGTTTAGAAACGTATTCATTCACTAACTAGGGGTTTTCATCTTTATCTTACAACACATGGATGCTTGGGGAGGGGAGTTGCAAGCAATTTATTAACTGTAATAAATCCCTGAAGCTTGTGAGTAATCTACTTCATACACAACCCCCCTCCTTTAGAAATATTATATTTTGGGGTCACTCATAAGTGACTTCATTCTCGGTTACCTGACTTTCAGATAACTGATTGGGAAAGAAAGATGTAGAGCTGCTTGTTCTGTGGGAACTGAGCCAATGGTCTCCATAAGGGATATGGTGAGGAGACAGGAGACACTGAGTTCCTCAGAAGCCGCTGGGCTATGCTGCCTCACTTATGCCCACAGAGGCTTTATTTTTCTCAGCAAGATATCTGCACAAGAAACACTGAACAGAAATGTCCTCTCGCCTCTGTCAAGTCTCTGTTAGATCCTTTAGGTCCCACACAGTACCATCTTTATAGAATCTTTTAAAAACTCTGCTCCATGGATGTACTTGACAGACCTTCTTCATTCTTCAAACCTTTACTGAGTGCACATTTACACAAGGTGTTGTCCTAGTGTTTAGAACACAAATGAGAGGCCCAACTAGGACCTGGAGGAGCGCATATTCAAGATGGAATGAGGGGCTTTGACAAGTATTAAGTGCTCAATTTCCAGAGCTGCCCAAGCAAACACTAAGGGAAAATAATGATAATTTGTAGATTACATAGAATTGTTACCAAGTTTCCTGCACATATTGAGTTCATCTTCCCATTATATTGTAAGTTGGTTGAAGGACAGTGTCGGAGACCAGCTCCAACAGGGGGTCTCAGGAGACGAATGGATGGTGAGGAGTCGGCGAAAGAGGGGGTGGAGAAACAACACAGACACCAAAGTGAAGGTGTTGATCCCAATCTTTACTTGTAAAGTTGATCATATATACTTTTCATTTCGGCAGGCTTACAGTACTTTGTGGTTACAAAACAGGAATCATTATTCAAACAAAACAAAATATTACATAGCTACAATTAGAATAGAAAAATGTATCTTGGCTTATGCATAAGCAAGCATTTGTACTTTCAGTTCGAGTTTTGCTTTGAGGTGTTTCTGCTTAGTTAACTTTTAATAATAGTTACAAATGTCCTAAACTATTGGCCTATACCTTGACTATTTTTTCTTGACTTGCTGACTGGAACCGGTGCCATGGTTACGGCAAGTAGTTGATTTGTTATTACTTGTAACCAAAGTAAGAGCACAAACCATTGTGCACAGGAACAAGAACAAATTGCCCAGTACTAAGCACTAATCTATCTTCTTAACATTAATTTTCCTTCTCTAGATTTTAATTTAATTTCTCAAAAACTTTTTTGACAGGAATACAGAGAGTTTTTATTTAGACATTAACAATTTACACTCCACAGCTAAATCATTGCATTTAGAGCAAACTGATCTATGCTTTAGAAGTAGTTGCATTAATTGGGAAAGTCATGATTTTTCCTTTATACTTAATGGTCATATGAGAAATTAAAATTATACTTATTAAAGAAATACATGAACAAATCAGCTCATTCCCAGAAACATACTGCGCTCCTCCAGAGGATGGACGCCTTGCGCCATCCACCTCAGTAGGGCCTTGCCATTGCCTGAGTCAGGGGATGGGTGCAGCAGGACAGGGATCAGATCTTATCCTCTTTGGGTTTCTTAATAGATCTTGCTTAGGACTAGATTAGACACTGTATAGGAACCAAATTAGTTTGAATTGAAACTAAAATTTTAAATGGAAAAGTGAATTTTTTATTTTGAAGAATTTTATAACTAGAAGGCTCTGACATATCGTAAGAGGTAATAATTTGTCTTCCCTTTCCCCTTTATGCTAGAAGAAGCACAGGTGAAATAAAAAGAACTGAAAGAGCTGGCACAGTGGTGCACACCTGTAACCCAGCAGCTCAGGAGGCTGAGGAAGGAGGATAGTGAGTTCAAAGACAGCCTCAGCAAAAAAAAGGCACCAAGAAACTCAGTGAGACCCTGTCTCTAAATAAAATATAAAATAGGGCTGGGGATGTGGCTCAGTGGTCAAGCCCCTGAGTTCAATCTTTGGTAACTGCCCCCCTACACCCCGGCCCCAAAAAAACAGAACTGAAAGAGATGATAAATGCTGAATTGAGTGCTGAATCTCCAAGACAGGATGGAAGCTTTTTCCTCGTGAATTTGTTAAGATTTCAAACCTACCAGTTAGGGGTAAGGGCATCCCTACATGTTAGGTGAAAGAGCCCAGCCTCCCCCAAAGTGTGTCCTTGGACCAGCATCACTGGGAACACTTGAAACTCACTGACTGAGGCCAACTGTTCTGCACAATGACCTCTGATCTTTCCCTCGGCTCCAAGCACCCACACCACATGAAAGGATATGCGGACAACTCTGGGCCAGGCCAGATAGCTAATAGATTTCACAGTAATAAATTCACATTTCCACAAGCACCTGAAATCATTCAGATATTTTTCTGAATAAATTGACCTTGTACTGTGTGTGTGTGTGTGTGTGTGTGTTTTAAGCAATTTACTGGGCAACATGAAAATTGGAGTTAAAAATTTTAATCATTGCTTGTGCTATTGAGATCAAATAGGAATCATTGTTTCCCTGATGTGCATAAGGGTTTTCATGATCACACCATTCTTCCTCGTTTTGGTCATGCCCATTTTTTTTTTTCATTTGAGGAAATGAATCCCTAAGGTTAATCAGCAAAACATTTCATTTATTGCCAAAGCAAAAAAAAAAAAAGTTCTTCTTTTAAGACTCTAGACTTATTTATTTTATTTTGTTTATATTTAGATTTTAAAATTAGTTGTGCTTAACTGAAGCTCCGACTTTATATTGAAATTTAAATACTTTAAGCTTTTCAAGGCCCTGAGATTTGGAATTTTAATGAAAGCTGTGTTGGCCTAGTAATCATGTGCAATGAATTATTAGAACCAAAGACAAAAATGTCTGGGCATTGAAGATAATAAGACAGTTTACTAATATATGGTATTATCATCAGGTAACAAAGTATCACTACAAATAACAGTTATTACATGATAAATTTTCTAAGTCAATTTCTTTTTTGTTTCTTAAATCATAATTGTTAATACATATTAAATGTACAAATTAATGTACATTATGCAAACTAAAGGGATTTATTGATTTTTCCCTACTTTCATTAATATATTCTGCATTAATTTCAATTCTTTTTTTTGTAAAATGGGGATAATAGGTTATCTTATAGGTTGTTGTGTAAACCAAATAAGTTAATGCATGTAAAAGTCTTATAGGCATTTAATAAGTGTTAGGTATTTTTATCTAATGTGTGTCTCTATCCGTTACTCAATTTGAAAAATCCTGATTGGATTTAGGTATGTAAAAATACATCTTTTCAAATAATTCACAGAGTTTTGATAGAATGGATTATCCGAAATTCAATCTAATTTTTACAGAAAACATGCCACTTTTCAACTACATTAAACAAGGTTTTTAAAGTCAGGCATTTATGTGTATTAAAGCAATCTAAGAAGACTCACACTCAAATTATTTTTCTATGAAATATGCCCTAGATGATTATGATGATTATGGTTATTATTATTGCAGAGCAGATGGTTTACTATTAAGTTGATCTAATTCCTATGCTGCATTATATAAATTCTAAGGAGCAAGTACATATTGTGTCACAAAGTGTCATTCATAATTTATGATTGTTAATAATGGATTCTAATGGTTACCATGATGATGATTCAATCTAATGCCATACATTAATAAAGAGCATAGAGGATAAAGAAAATTGTTTGGGTATCATCCTTCACCCTACTGCACACCCGTGACCTACAAGTAATTGGTCAGTAAAACCAAGGGAAAACTTATATGTAGATAAAATTATATAAACATACATTGGGAGATTTTTTTAATGCCCCTTGAAATTGTCCCTCCTTAACTGATCTTTATATTTAAGACCTTTCCAATAGCAGTATGCACAACTTCAGAGATTGTATTTTTAAATCCCTGAACATTTACGTTTAGTTTTCCCTTTTACACATCCACAGACCATGTACAAATTTCCCATAGTAAAATCTGCTGGAACTGCCTTCTATGTAGAATTTTATTACTTTTTCTGAAAACATATAGATATCTACCTATAAAAGAGATTGTCATATTGATCTTTTTGATACGGGGAGTTAAAAGAAAGTACATGTCACTGATTTCTAAATGACTTGAAGTTCATCCAGGTAGTTGATAGAGAAAACAGAGAACGTAAGAAATGTTAAGTACATGTAGCTTCCAGCTGCATTTCAAAGATGATTTATTGTAAATCAATGCTAATAAGATAACCTCTTGTTTAGGAAAATTATTTAGAGAAAGTGATACCTACAACTGACCTACATAGTGTGGTGTTTTTAGTCATTCCTGGATAAACTTTTACTACAATTTGTGTGAACACCAAGTATCACAAGAACCCTTACTTTCTCTATTTCCTTCTCTATTTTCTCTATTCTCCTGGGGGATTTCATATTCACCCTTAGCTGTAACAGTTGCCTTCAAGACAATGACTCCCAAATCCACACCTGCAGTTTTAGGCTGTCTGTGAAGGGAATTTCCACGTGATTATCCCACAGATAACTCACATTCAACATTACTGAAATCAAATCCACCAAAGACTCCTCTACATCTGCTATTCGTCACATATTCCTGTTTTCCTGAGTGACCCACCAGCTAGCCAGCCTGCCCAGACTGATTTGTTGTCTATACCGTGTCCTCTTCAACTAGGACTTTAAAGTTCTCCATATCCTTCTCCATGAGGGCTTCAGAGATTTTATCCCACCTTCAACACAGCACGTCTTCAGATACATAGCACTTCATTTTGATCTTGTTTTAGCACTCAGATCACTCTTTTGAACAAAACAGGTGTGTCTAAAACCTGGGGAACCAGGTTTCACAGTTATCGACCCCTGCTCCTTTAACTCACACGCACAATTCAATGAGTGGGTCTATCTGCGTGTTCTAGACCTAGAGAACTGATGATTTCCTAAAACCCAGTCTGTCTCCCTCCAGATGCCCCTGTTTTCAATCTGCACTCACCTGAAAGAGATTTATGGTTCCCTATTGTTGAAACTCTGCAATCATTGATGTCCATGCTCATACCCAAGCCTGGCTTCCAGACACAAACCTGGGCTCTCTCACCCATGGCATGGTGGTGGGTGGGACGTTTTCTGAGGTTTCTATTGCCAAGTACCTTGCTTAGAAATCAGGCCTGACACAACTTCACAGGGCCTAGTCCGGCCCCATAGGCTGATACCCTGCCACCTTCCTTGAAGTAGCAGGCTCCTCCGAATGACCCAGGGCTTGGCAGAATCCACTGGTACTATCCCACCAGCCCCTTGAAGCCTAGCTGGAGTCTCCATAGAAACAGAGTACATCTCTATGGAAATG
This sequence comes from Ictidomys tridecemlineatus, assembly GCF_052094955.1. Classification (NCBI taxonomy): domain Eukaryota; kingdom Metazoa; phylum Chordata; class Mammalia; order Rodentia; family Sciuridae; genus Ictidomys; species Ictidomys tridecemlineatus. The sequence continues at coordinate 80,367 of NW_027526155.1, forward strand.
GGCTTTCTCCTCCCTCCCCAGTGTGATGCAGCACTCAGAGAAGCTCAATAGTGAGGGTCTTTCCATTTATAGAAATTAGGATAATAACCAAGTGTTCTGAGCTTGCTGAGCCTTAGATGGCAGATTCCTGCTTTGAGGAATCTTTGAGATTTCTGCCATCAATGTTGCCTGAGATGCCAACTTGCCATTCCACTAATTATAAGACAGTGTTCTCAGTAAAGATCAATCCCACAACCAATAACCACACACACACACACACACACACACACACACACACACACACACACACATGCACACGCCCATCCATCATGGTGAGCAAGGCTTTGTATCTGTGATACCAATCACATTCATTGCTTCAAACAGATCGTGATCAAGAAACAACTGATGTCACTTGTAAAATGTGATATGTCCTGGACTATCACTGTGGTAAAAAACAAGTAGAGAAATGCAAAAAAAATGGGAGAAAATACTTAACCTCTTAGAGACCTATAAAAATATTTAGATGTGGTTCCAACCAATCCTGAGTTAAAAATCATCTTGAAAGAATGCTTTCACTTCGATTCATCAATTTACTTACTTACTTACTTACTTACTTACTTACTTACTTACTTACTTACTGCAGTACTTGGGATTGAACCCAGTGGCACTCTACCATGAAAATATATCCCCAGACCTTTCAATTATTTGGGGCGGGGGACCTTGCAGAGTTTCAAATTTATGATCCTCCTGCCTTAGTCTCCCAAGTACCTGAGATTACAGGCAGGTACCACTCTTCCCATTTAATTACTTATTTTTAAAATAAGGCTATATTTAAAATTTGAACTATAATTTGTACTCAAAGAATACACAGATCTAAAGTGTACAGATTTATAATATTTTACATATATATGAACTACCAAAAATCAGAATATAAAACATTTCCATTACTTTAGAAAATTCCTTCATGCTTCAACTGATATCACCCCTGAGCTCCAAAAAAAAAAAAGACAACCATTATTACTTGACCATTAGAGCTGTTTTGCTAAATTTTGAAATTTATTTAAAGGAAACATACAGTATATATTTTGTATCTGGCTTCTTTCACCCAGAAAATTTTTGTTAGATTTGTCAATGTTATTAATCTTTCAGTATTTTTGTTTCTAAAGTAACTGCATTATTCCACTGCATGATAAACCGTGATTTGTCTTCTGTCCTTCTGCTGAAGGCATAATATTTGTTTGAGTTATTATGAATTTTTACACAAGAATTTCCGTGAACTGTGCATTAATTTCCTTGGAAATATGCTAGGAATGGGATTGTTTTGAATAGAATAACTACATATTTAACTAAATTAGAAATTACTAAATATTTTTGAAAAGTAAGTGTATAGACTTCAAATTTCACCTTGAGTATCTATCGAAATAGCTAGAAAGCATGTTGTTTTCATCATTATAATAACCAAAACGAGCAGAAGAAAATGCAAATTAATAACTTTCCTTGACTTTATTAGGGATGAAGAGTATAAGGCAAACAACTAACCGAAGTCTGGGGAGAGATAAGCAACCAAAATAATCCAGGCATTTTTTTAACTATGGGAGAACCCACTAGATACATAGGAGTTTATTTATAAATAAAACTGAAATAAAAAATAGTTAATGGATTGCTAAAGACTAAGTATAGACTGGTTTAAGAGCAGAAAGACCCAGAGGGCTATAGACATAAGATGTTTGTATTTTTTTTCTATTTCTCTATGGATTCCACCAAATGCTCCCAGGATGATAGGGAAGTATTCTGAGAACGTTTCTTTAACGTTATCATTTCTTGGATAGATGGAGGGACAAAGAGCAGCAACAGAAGCCAAAACTCCTCCCAGACCCATTTCCTATTTTTTTACATAGAACAAAAGCTGTAGTCTTCAGGGGCAAGAGTAACAGAAACTGTTACATTAGGACACTCAACGGAAAACCTTTCCAGCTATTGAAAGGAACAGGCCAAAATGTCTAATGTCGGGAGGAATAAGAACTAGGCTCAGCCATATTGCTAGAAAGTTGGTCACTGTGAAGGCCATATCCCTGTGACTGAGTTTACAGTACCTAAGGCAGGGCTTCCTGGAAACATCAGAAATCCCTTCTCTGTTTCCCACTCGTTCACTAAGATGCATAAAAACTATAACTAAATGAATCTAGGGGCAAAATCCAGTGTTTGAGTGCATGCTTAGTATGCATAAGGCTCTGAATTCAAAACCCAGCACACATACACCAAAAAAAAAAAACTAGTAAAAAATGGGTAGACATTTTCTAACTTGATAAAAGGCATTGAGTAAATGTAATGTGCCAGACACATAGCTTATATTATCTCAAAACATTTTTAAGCAGTTGTGAAATAGACATCATTAAAATTCTAAGCAAGGAACAAACTGAGGAATAGAGATGAGCTGACTTTTTTACAAACAACATCTAGTAAACAACAGATGGATTTCAATCCACATCTATCTGGACCAAGAGCCTACTGTTTTACTATAATATTTTTAATTTAAGATTGAAGAAGAAACAGAAATATTAGTTCAAAACAATGGACCACGGAGTAGAATGGGTAACATGATAGAAAATCAGTAATTGTATCAATCATTTTTTTTCAGGAAATGTAATGTTTGGTGAGGTAAATCTTATAATACAAAAGAAGAAAAATACCTAAGTATATATCATTTGTCAAAATGTCTTGTATCTTATAAAACTTAAAAAAATAAATGTTTCTACTGAAAAAAATAGATCAATGTATTTAAAAGCAGGTGACTTATAATTTTACTTTTAAGAAATAATCAGAGATGATCACAGATACATATGTATGAAAGCTTCTATTCCAAAATTTATGATAGTAAATGGAATGGAAGGTTTCTATGTTCAATAAAAAGAGAGATATTAACTTAATTTCATGTTAGGAAATTAAGATTACAAGGCAAAAAACTAAATAGAGTACAACAATATTGGGGAATTTTGCTTTGGATATTTTAAAGATAGATAGAGGTAGAATGGGATGAATGCAAAGAGAGCTTTGATTTTGTGACCTGTTCTATTCTTCTGAATAACTTTCTGCATTTTCTTCATTTTTTCACAATGGAAACTTATTACTTATATTAACAGACATACAAGAAAGAATTCTTCACACTAAAGCACAGTGTTAGGAGAAAAATACTGCAGATTCAATGAGACACAGGGGTTGATAGCTGGTTGTGCATTTTGACCAAGTCTTTATTTATTCTTACAAAAGACCACCCATGCAAAAATCTGTGAGAAGTTATGCTCTCTCTAAAGTCACTCCTATACGTCTCTTTCCAGAGTCCAGGCATCTCTGTATACAATATTATTTGCCATGTTGCTGCAGATTAACAAGCCTGTTTGGGGTGCTCTCAGTCCATTCTCGTCATGGTCTCTTTTTCACTGTTTTGTAGCTATGATACAATTGGAAATGAGAAATCAATCATTTGTAACTGAATTAATAATCTTGGGATTTTCCCACCACTCCAACCTACAGGGCTTGTTCTTTCTGCTCTTTCTGGTCATTTACCTGACCACTCTCCTGGGGAACATGCTCATAATAGTGGCCACCAGGGTCAGTCCTGATCTCCACACTCCAATGTACTTTTTCCACAGCAATTTGAGCTTCTTGGACGTCTGCTAAACATCCACCACACTCCCAGTACTGCTGGTGAACTTTTTCTGGGAGAAGAAGGCCATTTCTTATGAGGGCTGTCTTTCCCAGATCTTCTTCTTGGTGACATGTGCTGGCACAGAAGGCTTCTTACTGGCTTTGTGGCCAGTATGACTTCTGTGTGGCCACCTGCCGTCCTCCTCAGTACCCAGTCATCATGAGTGTGAAGGTCTGTGTTGGCCTGGTGACTGGGTCCTGGCTGTGTGGGCTGGTGAATTTGGTCACACACACGGTGCTGGCCATCACACTCACTCTGTGTGGGCCCCACCAGTTCAGCCACTTTCTCTGTGACACCCATTGCTCCTGAAGCTCTCCTTCTCAGACACCTCTGTCAATGAGTCTGCGTTCCACGTGGTCAGTGTCACCATGGGCCTCAGCCCCTGCCTCTTCACTGCAGGCTCCTATGCACTCATCATTGCGGCCATCCTCCCAGGATGAAATAACAGACATACAACAAAGAATTCATCACGGTGATGGGCAGGAGGAAGGCCTTCTCCACCTGTGCGTCCCCCCTCACAGTCTTGGTGGTCATCTATGGAACAGCCAACTTCCACTATGACAGGCCCAGAGAAGGCTGGACATGGACACCCTGGTCTCTATGCTTTTCTGTGTGTTCAGCCCCCTGTTGAGCCCCATCATTCACAGGCTGAGAAGTAATGAGGTCCAGAGTGCCCAGAGGAAGCTGGCTGGAGCGTGTGCATTTCTTTGCATGATAAAAGTCTAGACTAACCTTCAAACTGAAGTATACAGTCATCTGAAATAAGATGCCTCCCAGGGACTTGTAGGCACCTGGTTAGAGAGTCTGTATTTGGAGCATCAACTCCAACTCCGGCTTTTAAAATTTTTAGACTCCTTTCTCTCCTCTCTTTTCACAAACACCCTTTTCACACATTCAGGTTCAAGTTTGTCAGACACCTTGTTCAGCACCATCTCTGTCCTTCTGTGTTCTCGCCACACCAGAGGGACAGAAAGTATGAGAACCTCGTTTCCCACACTCCCTTGCCTGCAGACCTCCATTTTAGGAGGTTCTGTTAAGATCAGCCAAACACTAGGTAGAGAGGAAAAAAAGAAAGGAAGAAAGTGGGTTCTTCTGGATCCCATAGCAGCAGCAGCAAACCAGCCCTGTAGAGGCAGGAACTAATCTCCTTGGTGCCAGGAGCTGTATGTGCAGGCTCCTAGGCAGCTGTTCCTTAATGTGAGTCACAGTAGCGTGGAATGAGCATCTCTTTCTAGGGATGTTAGGGTTTTCATATATGAGGTGGTGTCACCTGCCCTATTTTCCTTTTTTCTTCCAGATCTCCCAACCATTTTATAACTTTTTTCTGTGTCAACTTCCTCTACCCTAAGACATCAAGAGTCGTTCTTTATCTCTACCTGACCACGGTGGCACAGACCACAATAGTGGTTTACATCAGAGATGATTCTAGATAACAGATCTGTGGAGGTAGGTTGGATGTCTGACCTGAGGGAATTGAATATGTTGATGATGTCACAACCAATGGGAAAGGTGACGTGATAATTCCTGGTGTGCAATGACCCAACAGAGACTTTAAGTTATCGTGGCTTGAAATCAAATGTCTATGGAAAACTGAGCCTTGGAATAACACCATCGACCTTCAGGGTGGGAAGAACATTACAACATGACTACAGACTGCTGTTACTGACTGGAGTGGGAGACATACAGAAAGAAAATGATAGGTTCAAGCATTATATTTCTCCTTCAATTCAGAAATATTTTCTCTCTGAAAACTGATAAAGGTTAATAACAGAATAAAACATCCAATTCTCCAAATTGCAGAAGTACAAAGAAAATTATAAATCCACAATTTTTCCAGGTCTCTCTTATGTCAATTAGGACATTAATGGTGAATGATTGAGACCCTGTTTATTAGAATGGCAAAATACCAGTGGAATTAGACAAATCTCAGAGCCTTGAACCCTGAAATCTCCATTAACCCTCTTTGCTCTCATAAGCATTTCCTCCTCCCCCGAGGAGACTAGCTTTCCCTAAATTGAAGACCCTGTGGTTACTCTACCTGGGCAGTTGTCTTTTTTTTTTAAGAGAGAGTGAGAAAGGAGAGGAGAGAAGAGGAGAGGAGAGGTAAGAGAGAGAGAGAGAGAGAGAGAGAGAGAGAGAGAGGGAGAGAATTTTTAATATTCATTTTCTAGTTCTCAGCGGACACAACATCTTTGTTGGTATGTGGTGCTGAGGATTGAACCCGGGCCATACGCATTCCAGGCAAGCGCACTACTTCTTGAGCCACATCCCCAGCAAAATTGTCTTTAAGATGCTCATCCATCATCCCACATTGTCACCAGACTCTTAGTTGGGGTCTGATCCTAGAACGCCTCAGGTAAGGGTATAAAATATAGCCCAGGAGTGTATAAGGGTCACACCAAAATAAAAGGTAAATATTTTACTGTATTTTGTGAATAGGAGCTTTAAGAAAATATAAAAGAATTTGTTTGAGTCTTCTAGACCAAAGAAGTCAGGACATATTGCTGGATCATCTTGAATGCAGTCACAGGGTCGTATTCACCAGAAATGTTAGGGCCAAGGATTTTCCTGAGCCATGGGGAGTGGCTATTAGACTCTCTTTGGTTGATGGACTGAAATCTGGACTCAGTGTTTGCTTAAGTTCAATGACCAATATGATCCTGGAATAATGGAGAGGATGGTGATCAGAAATAAATAAGGTGTTGGATGGCGTGTTATGTGACCCCTTTCCTGGCCTCACAGCTGGATCTGGAGGAGGGCCTGGAGCACCAGCCTTCGCCAAGGCCTCGTGGACATGCTTTAAGAAGGCAGCACCAGATCCTTGTGAAACCCGCAGCCGCTGTCCTCTGCAGCCTGGGAAGACATTAACAGATGGCATAATTGAAACGGGCTCCCTGATTTCAGTGAGAATAAGGGGACCCTGAAGTAGAAGAGGCCATGTGTTTGAGCAGTGATCAGAACATTCGAATCTGAAAAGATTTTTGACAGTGGTAAATGACCGTGGTATTTATAGATGGAAAAAAATTGGCACCCTCCTAGAATAGTGCCTGTCCCATGTAATGTGAAACTCTTCTTTTCACACTTCATTGGTGCATTGTAGTGGTCCATATTGGTGGAATTTCCTGACACATATTTAAACATGCACACAAAATAACCGTGAACTTTGGCCAATATCATTCCAATATTTCCCTTTTCCTCACCTCCTCCCCTGGTGCCTTGACTCTACTGATCTTCCTTCAACTTTCATGATGAGACTCCCTTCCCAACTTTCCTTCCTTTTCCCCCTCTAGCTTTAACAGAAAAAAAAAAAAAACATACGGCCCTTAACTTTCTGAGTTGCTTATTTCCCTTAATGTTCTGAAGATCCATCCATCTTCCAGCATGACATAATTTTGTTCTTCTTTATGGCTGAATGAACTTCCAGTGTGCATATACCAGATGTTCTTTATCCATTCGTTCACTGATGTCACCTCGGCTGGTTCATGGGCATGTATGTGTCATTATAGTATGATGACTTCAATCCGCTGTGATAAATACCAAGCAGAGGTAGAGCTGGTCGCAGGGTGGTCCATGGCTACTCCTGTGGAGCCTCCATCACGATTTCTTTCTTGGTTGTTCTGATTTACATGCCCACCAAAAGGGTGAGAGTGCTCCTTTCTCTCCAATTCTTTTTTTGTCACACTCATTTCTGTTTGTATTCTTGGTGGTTACCTTTGTCACTGAAGTGAGATGAAATCTCAGGGTAGTCTTGACTTGCAAGTATTTTCATATATTTGTTGGCCACTCACATATTTTATTCTAAGACGTGTCTGTTTATTTCATTTAGTTTCCCATTTGGTAATTGGGTTATTTGATAAATGGGTTATTTAATAATTGTGGGTTTGATGTTAAGTTTTATGAGTTCTTTATTAATATTCTGAATATTCATCCTCTTTTAGAAGAGCACCTCATAAAAATTTTCTCCCTTTCCATACGTTCTCTCTTCATATTCTAATTGTCTCCTTTGCTGGGCAGAACCTTCTTAATTTGATGCCATACTATTAGCTAACTTTTGGTGTTATCTTTTCAGCTTTAGCATTCTATTTAGTAAGTCATTGCCTATGCCTGTAGGTTGGAGTATTGACTTTGTTTTTTCCTTGAAACTCCATAATTTCTGGTCTAGTGCCTAGGTCTTTAATGCATTTTTAGTTGATTTTTTCAGGGTGAGCGATAGTCTCATTCTTCTGCATTCAGGTCTCATTCTTCTGCATTTGGACAGGGGTGTAGAAGGACTGTTTCAGAGAGTAGATGTTGAAGACTGGGATGCAAAAAAACTGTTGCAGAGAGAAAAAGTTGGAGACTGAGGTGCAGAAGGACTGTTACAGAAAGCAGAGTTTGGAGACTGGGGTGCACAAGGATCGTTGCAGAGAGCAGAGTTTTCAGACTGAGGTGCAGAATGACTGTTGCAGAGAGCAGATGTTGGAGACTGGGGTTCAGAATGACTGTTGCAGAGAACAGAGGTTGGAGAATGGGGTGAAGAAGAATCTTGCAGGGAGCAGAGTTTTGAGACTGGTTTGAAGAAGGACTGTTATGAAGAGAAGAGTTTGAACACTTGGTTGCAGAAGGATCTTGCAGAAAGATGAGTTTAGAGACTGAGGTGCAGAAGGACTGTAACAGAGAGCAGAGTTTGGAGACTGTGGTGCAGAAGGACTGATACAGAAAGCAGAGGTTAAAGACTAGGGTGCAGAAGGACAATTACAGAGTGCAGAAGTTGAAGACTGCAGTACAGAAGGACTGTTACAGAGAGCAGAGATTGGAAATTGGGGAGCAGAAGGACTGTTTCAGAGAACAGAGGTTGGAGACTGGGTTGCAGCAGGATCGTTGAAGAATGGAGAGTTTGGAGACTGGGTTGGAGAAGGAATGTTACAGAGAGCAGAGTTTGGAAACTGGGGTGCAGAAGGACCTTACAGCGAACAGAGTTTGGACACTGGGGTGCAGAAGGAGTGTTAAGGAGAGGAGACGTTGGAGACTGGGGTGCAGAAAAATCATTGCAGATAGCAGAGGTTGGAGACTGGGGTGATGAAAGACGGTTGCAGAGAGCAGAGTTTGGAGACTGAGGTGCAGAAAAACTGTTACAGAGAGCAGAGTTTGAAGAGTTAGGTGTAGAATGATCGTTGAAGACAGCAGAAGTTGGAGACGAAGTTGCAGAAGAATCATTGCAGAGAGCAGAGGTGGAGACTGGGCTACAGAAGGATCATTACAGAGAGCAGAGGTGGGAAACTGGGGTGCAGAAGGACTGTTACAGAGAGAACAGGTTAAAGCCTGGGGTACAGAAGGAATGTTGCAGAAAGCAGAGGTTGGAGACTGGGGTGCAGAAGAACTGTTGTAGAGAGCAGAGTTTGAAGACTGAGATGAAGAAGGACTGTTACACAGAGAAGACGTTGGAGATTCGTTTGAAGAATTATGATACAGAAAGCTGAGGTGGGAGCCTGGTGTGCAGAAGGACCATTAAAAAGAGTAGAGGTTGGCGACTGGATTGCAAAAGGCCTGCTACAGAGAGCAGAGGTTGGAGACTGGGTTGCAGAAAGACTGTTATAGAGAGCAGACTTTTGAGGCTTGGTTTCAGAAAGACTGTTATAGAGAGCAGAGTTTTGAGGCTGGGTTGCAGAAGGAACTTACAGAGAGCAGAGGTTGGTGACTGAGGTGCGGGACGACTGTTACAGTGAGCAGTGGTTGGAGACTTGGTGCAGAAGAATCGTGCAGAGAGCAGAGGTTTCAGTCTGAGGTGCAGAAGGACTGTTACAAAGAGCACAGTTTGGAGACTGAGGTGCAGAAGGACAGTTACAGAGAGCAGAGTTTGGTGACTGAGGTGCAGAAGGACTGTTATAGAAAGCAGAGTTTGGAAATTGGGGTGCAGAGAGACCGTTACATTGAGCAGAGGTTAGAGACTGCGGTATACAAAGACTGTAACAGAAAGCAGATGTTGGACAATATGGTGCAGAAGGACTGTTACAGAGAGCAGAGGTTGGAGACTTGGGTGCAGAAAGACTGTTACACAGAGCAGAGGTTGAGGAATGGGGTGTAGAAGGACTGTTGCAGAGAGCAGAGTTTGGAGACTTGGGTGCAGAAAGACTGTTGCAGAGAGCAGAATTTGGAGACTGAGGTGCAGAAGGACCATTACAGACAGCAGTGTTTGGAGACTGCAATACAGGAGGACTGTTACAGAGAGCAGAGGTTGGAGACTGGAGTGGAGAAGAACTGTTTTAGAGTGAAGACGTTGGAGACTGGTGTTCAGAAGAACTGTTGCAGAGAGCAGAGTTAGGAGACTGAGATGCAGAAGGGTGTTACAGAGAGCAGAGTTTGGAGACTGTGTACAGAAGGGCTGTTACAGAGAGCAGAGTTTGGAGACTCGGTTGCAGAAAAATATTACCTAGAGCAGAGTTTGGAGACTGCGGTTCAGAAGGATTGTTACAGAGAGCAGAGGTTGGCGACTGGGGTGCAGTAGGATTTTTGCAGAGAGCAGAGGTTGGAGACTGGTGTGCAGAAAGATCGTTGCAGAGAGCAGAGGTTGGAGACTTGGGTGCAGAAGGACGGTTGCACAGAGCAGATGTTGGAGACTGGGATGCAGAAGGATCGTTGCAGAGATCAGAGATTGGAAACTGTTTTGCAGAGGGACTTTTACACAGAGCAGAGGTTGAAGACTGGAGTGTAGAAGGACTGTTGCAGAAAGCAGAGTTTGTAGACTGTGGTGCAGAAGGACTGTTGCAGATAGCAGAGGTTGGAAACTTGTGTGAAGAAGGACTGTTGCAGGGAACAGGTGTTGGAGACATGGGTGCAGAAGGACTTTTGCAGAGAGTAGAATTTGAAGACTGAGGTTCAGAAGGACTCTTGCAGATTGCAGAGGTTGGAGACTGGGTACAGAAGGGCTGTTACAGAGAGCAGAGTTTGGAGACTGGGTTGCAGAAGAATATTGTGGAGAGCAGGTTTTGGAGACTGTGGTGCAGAAGGATTGTTATAGAGAGCAGATGTTGGCGACAGGAATGCAGTAAGATTATTGCAGAGACCAGAGGTTGGAGACTGGTGTGCAGTAGGATCATTGCAGAGAGCAGTGGTTGGAGACTTGGGTGCAGAATGACGGTTGCAGATAGTAGATGTTGGAGACTGGAATGCAGAAGGATCGTTGAGGAGAGCAGAGATTGGAAAGTAGTTTGCAGAAGGACTGCTACACAGAGCAGAGGTTGAATACTGGAGTGTAGAAGTACTGTTGCAGAGAGCAGAGTTTTTAGACTGAGGTGCAGAAAAACTGCTACAGAGAGCAGAGTTTGAAGAGTGAGGTGCAGAAGATCGTTGAAGACAGCAGAAGTTGGAGACGAAGTTGCAGAAGTATCATTGCAGAGAGCAGAGGTGAAGACTGGGCTGCAGAAGGATCGTTACAGAGAGCAGAGGTGGGAGACTGGGCTGCAGAAGGACTGTTACAGAGAGAACAGGTTAAATCCTGGGGTACAGAAGGAATGTTGCAGAAAGCAGAGGTTGAAGACTGGGGTGCAGAAGGACTGCTGCAGAGAGCATAGTTTGGAGACTGAGATGAAGAAGGACTGTTACACAGAGAAGACGTTGGAGATTCGTTTTAAGAATTATGATACAGAAAGCTGAGTTGGGAGCCTGGGGTCCAGAAGGACCGTTAAAGAGAGCAGAGGTTGGAGACTGGCGTGCAGAAGGACTGTTTCAGAGAGCAGAGTTTGGAGACAGGGTTGCAAAAGGCCTGCTACAGAGAACAGAGGTTGGAGACTGGGTTGCAGAAGGACTGTTATAGAGAGCAGAGTTTTGAGGCTTAGTTGCAGAAGGATCTTAGAGAGAGCAGAGTTTGGTGACTGAGGTGCAGGACGACTGTTACAGAGAGCAGAGGTTTCAGACTGAGGTTCAGAAGGACTGTTACAGAAAGCAGAGTTTGGTAATTGGGGTGCAGAGGGACCGTTACAGAGAGCAGAGGTTGAAGACTGCGGTATACAAAGACTGTAACAGAGAGCAGATGTTGGAGAATATTGTGCAGAAGGACTGTTACAGAGAGCAGAGGTTGGAGACTGGGGTGCAGAAAGAATATTACACAGAGCAGAGGTTGAAGACTGGGGTGTAGAAAGACTGTTGCAGAGAGCAGAGGTTGGAGACTTGGGTGCAGAATGACTGTTTCAGAGAGCAGAATTTAGAGACTGAGGTGCAGAAGGACTGTTACATAGAGAAGAGTTTGCAGACTGGTGTGTAGATAACAGAGGTTGGAAACTGGGGAGCAGGTGTTGGAGACATGGGTGCAGAAGGACTTATGCAGAGAGTAGAATTTGGAGACTGAGGTGCAGAAGACTGTCGCAGATCGCAGAGTTTGGAGACTGTTGTGAAGAAGGACTGTTGCAGGGAGCAAGTTTTGGAGACTGGGGTGCAGAAGGACTGATACAGAAAGCAGAGTTTGGGGACTGAGGTGCAGAAGGACCATTACAGACAGCAGTGTTTGGAGACTGCAAAACAGGAGGACCGTTACAGAGAGCAGAGGTTGGAGACTGGAGTGGAGAAGAACTGTTTCAGAGTGAAGACGTTGGAGACTGTTGTTCAGAAGAACTGTTGAAGAGAGCAGAGTTAGGAGACTGAGATAGAGTAGGCTGTTACAGAGGGAAGAGTTTGGAGACTGTGTACAGAAGGGATGTTACAGAGAGCAGAGTTTTGAGCCTGGGTTGCAGAAGAATATTACCTAGAGCAGAGTTTGGGGACTGCGGTGCAGAAGGATTGTTACAGAGAGCAGAGTTTGGCGACTGGGGTGCAGTAGGATTTTTGCAGAGTAGAGGTTGGAGACTTGGGTGCAGAAGGACGGTTGCAGAGAGAAGATTTTGGAGACTGGGATGCAGAAGGATCGTTGCAGAGAGCAGAGATTGAAAATTTTGTTGCAGAGGGACTGGTACACAGAGCAGAGGTTGAAGACTGGAGTGTAGAAGGACTGTTGCAGAGAGCAGAGTTTGGAGACTGTGGTGCAGAAGGACTGTTGCAGATAGCGGAGGTTGGAAACTGGGGTGAAAAAAGACTGTTGCAGGGAGCAGGTGTTGGAGACATGGGTGCAGAAGGACTCTTGCAGAGAGTAGAATTTAGAGACTGAGGTTCAGAAGGACTGTTGCAGATAGCAGAGGTTGGAGACTGGGTGCAGATGGGCTGTTACAGAGAGCAGAGTTTGGAGACTGGGTCGCAAAAGAATATTACGTAGAGCAGATTTTGGAGACTGTGGTGCAGAAGGAATGTTACAGAGAGCAGATGTTGGCGACTGGGGTGCAGTAGGATTATTGCAGAGAGCAGAGGTTGGAGACTGGTGTTCAGTAGGATCATTGCAGAGAGCAGAGGTTGGAGACTTGGGTGCAGAATGACGGTTGCAGAGAGCAGATGTTGGAGACTGGGATGCAGAAGGATCGTTGAGGAGAGCAGAGATTGGAAAGTAGTTTGCAGAAGGACTGCTACACAGAGCAGAGGTTGAATACTGGAGTGTAGAAGTACTGTTGCAGAGAGCAGAGTTTGGAGACTGGGGTGCAGAAGGACTGTTATGGAGAGCAGATGTTATAGACTGACATGCAGTAGGACTGTTACAGAGAGCAAACTTTGGAGACTGGGGTGCAGAAGGACTGATACAGAGAGCAGAGTTTGAAGAGTGAGGTTCAGAAAGATCGTTGAAGACAGCAGAAGTTGAAGACGGAGTTGCAGAAGAATCATTATAGAGAGCAGAGGTGGAGACTGGGCTGCAGAAGAATTGTTACAGAGAGCAGATGTGGGAGACTGGGGTTCAGAAGGACTGTTACAGAGAGAACAGGTTAAAGCCTGGGGTACAGAAGGAATGTTGCGGAAAGCAGAGGTTGAAGACTGGGGTGCAGAAGGACTGCTGAAGAGAGCAGAGTTTGGAGACTGAGATGAAGAAAGACTGTTACACAGAGAAGACGTTGGAGATTCGTTTTAAGAATTATAATACAGAAAGCTGACTTTGGAGCCTGGGGTGCAGAAGGACCGTTAAAGAGAGCAGAGGTTGGAGACTGGCGTGCAGAAGGACTGTTTCAGTGAGCAGACTTTTGAGGCTGGGTTGCAGAAGGACTGCTATAGAGAGCAGAGTTTTGAGACTGAGTTGCAGAAGGATCTTACAGAGAGCAGAGGTTGGTGACTGAGGGGCAGGACGAATGTTACAGAGAGCAATGGTAGAAGACTTGGTGCAGAAGGATCCTGCAGAGAGCAGAGGTTTCAGACTGAGGTGCAGAAGGACTGTTACAGAGAGCAGAGGATGGAGACTGAGGTGCAGAAGGACGATTACAGAGAGCAGAGTTTGGTTACTGATGTTCAGAAGGACTGTTACAGAAAGCAGAGGTTGGAAATTGGGGTGCAGACGGACCGTTACAGAGAGAAGAAGTCGGAGACTGCGGTATACAAAGACTGTAACAGAGAGCAGATGTTGGAGAATATGGTGCAGAAGGACTGTTACAGAGAGCAGAGGTTTGAGACTGGGGTACAAAAAACTGTTACACAGAGCAGAGGTTGAGGACTGGGGTGTAGAAGGACTGTTGCCGAGATCAGAGTTTGGAGACTTGGGTACAGAATGACTGTTTCAGAGAGCAGAATTTGGAGACTGAGGTGCAGAAGGACTGGTACAGAGAGAAGAGTTTGCAGACTGGTGTGCAGAAGGACTGTTTCAGATAGCAGAGTTTGGAGACTGGGGTGCAGAAGGACTGATACAGAAAGCAGAGGTTGGGGACTGAGGTGCAGAAGGACCATTACAGACAGCAGGGTTTGGAGACTGTAATACAGGAGGACTGTTACAGAGAGCAGAGGTTGGAGACTGGAGTAAATAAGAACTGTTTCATAGTAAAGACTTTGGAGACTGGTGTGCAGAAAAACTGTTGCAGAGAGTAGAGTTAGGAGACTGAGATGCAGAAAGACTGTTAAAGAGAGCAGAGTTTAGAGACTGGGGTGCAGAAGGACTGATGCAGAGAGTAGAGTTTGGAGACTGGGGTGCAGAAGGCTGTTACAGAGTGCAGAGGTTGGAGACTGTGTACAGAAGGGCTGTTACAATGAGCAGAGTTTGGAGACTCGGTTGCAGAAGAATATTACGTAGAGCAGAGTTTGGAGACTGCAGGGCAGAAGAATTGTTATAGAGAGTAGAGGTTGGCGACAGAGGTGCTGTAGGATTATTCTAGAAAGCAGAGGTTGGAGACTGGTGTGCAGAAGGATTATTGCAGAGAGCAGAGGTTGGAGACTTGGGTGCAGAAGGATGGTTACAGAGAGCAGATGTTATAGACTGGGATGCAGAAGGATCGTTGCAGAGAGCAGAGATTAAAAACTAGTTTGCAGAAGGACTGCTACACAGAGCAGAGGTTGAAGACTCTAGTGTCGAAGGACTGTTTCAGAGAGCAGATTTTGGAGACTGGGGTGCAGAAGTACTGTTATGGAGAGCAGATGTTATAGACTGACATGCAGTAGGACTATTACAGAGAGCAAAGTTTGGAGACTGGGGTGCAGAAGGACTGATGCAGAGAGCAGAGTTTGGATACTGGGGTGCAGAAGGCTGTTACAGAGAGCAGAGGTTGGAGACTGGGTGTAGAAGGGCTGTTACAGAAAGCATAGGTAGGAGAATGGGGTGCAGAAGGTTTATTGCAGAGAGCAGAGTTTGGAGACTGCGGTGCAGTAGGATTGTTACTGAGAGCAGAGGTTTGCGACTGGGGTGCATTAGCATTATTGCAGAGAGTAGAGGTTGGAGTCAGGTGTTCACAAGGATAGTTGCAGAGAGCAGATGTTGGAGACTTGTGTGCAGAAGGACGGTTGCTGAGAGCAGATGTTGGATACGGGGATGCAGAAGGATCGTTGCAGAGAGCAAAGATTGGAAACTGGGTTGCAGAAGGACTGTTACACAGAGCAGAGGTTGAAGACTGGCGTGTAGAAGGACTGTTGCAGGGGGCAGAGTTTGGAGACTGGGGTGCAGAAGGACTGTTATAGAGAGCAGATGTTAAAGACTGAGATGCAGAACGACTTTTACAGAGAGCAGAGGTTGGAGACTTGGGTGCAGAAGGACTGATACAGAAAACAGAGGTTGGAGACTTGGGTCCAGAATGAACCTTACAAAGAGCAGAGGTTGGAGACTGCAGTACAGAAGGACTGTTACAGAGAGCAGAGTTTGGAGACCAGGGTACAGAAGGACTGTTTCAGAGTACAGAGGTTGGAGAATGGGATGCAGAAAGACTGTTTTAGAGAGTAGATGTTAAAGATTTGGATGCAGAAGAACTGTTGCAGAGAGCTGAAGTTGGAGACTGGGGTGCAGAAGGATTGCTGCAGGGAGCAGAGTTTGGAGACTGGGGTAAAAAAGGACTGATAAAAAGGTCAGAGTTTGTTGATTGGGGTGCAGAAGGATCTTACAGAGATCAGAGGTTGGAGAGTGGGGTGCAGAGGAACTGTTGCACAGAGCAGAGTTTGCAGACTGGGGTGCAGAATGACTGTTACAGAGAGTAGAGATTGTAGACTGGGTGTCACAAAGATCTTACATAAAG
Source organism: Ictidomys tridecemlineatus (assembly GCF_052094955.1). Classification (NCBI taxonomy): domain Eukaryota; kingdom Metazoa; phylum Chordata; class Mammalia; order Rodentia; family Sciuridae; genus Ictidomys; species Ictidomys tridecemlineatus. The sequence continues at coordinate 96,579 of NW_027526155.1, forward strand.
CAGAGGTTGGAGACTGAGGTGCAGAAGAAATGTTGCCGAGAGGAATGGTTGAAGAGTGGGGTGCAGAAGGATTTTTGCAAGGAGCAGGGGTTGGAGACTGACATGCAGAAGGACTCTTGCAGACAACAAAGTTTTGAGAATGAGGTGCAGAAGGACCGTTGCAGAGAGCAGATGTTGGAGACTGAGGCGCAGAAGGATTGTTACAGTGAGCAGAGGTTGCAGACTGGGGTAAAGAAGAACTGTTATGGAGATCAGAGTTAGGACACTGGGGTGCAGAAGGATCTTTCAGAGAGAAGAGGTTGGAGACTGCCGTGCAGACGAACTGTTGCACAGAGCAGAGGTTTGAGACTGGGGTGCAGAAGGACTGTTACAGTGAGCAGAGTTTGGAGATTGGGTTGCACAAAGCTCTTACATAAAGCAGAGGTTGGAGACTGAGGTGCAGAAGAAATGATACCCAGAGCAGAGTTTGGAGACTGGGGTGCAGAAGGACTGTTGCAGTTAGCAGAGGTTGGAGACTGTCGGGCACAAGGACCGTTGCACAGAGCAGAGGATGGAGACTGGGGTGCAAAAAGACTGTTACAGAGAACAAAGGTTGGAGACTGAGTTGAAGAATAACTGTTTAAGAAAGCAGAATTTAGAGACTGTGGTGCATATAGATCCTTGCAGAGAGCAGGGTTTTCAGACTGATGTCAGAAGGACTGTTGCAGAGAGCAGAGATTGGAGACTGGGGTCCAGAAGGATTGATACAGAGGGCAGAGGGCAGAGACTGGGGTGCAAAAGGATCGTTGCAGAGAGCAGAGGCTATAGACTGGGGTACAGTAGGACCATTGCAGAGGTCAGTGTTTGGGAACTGAGGTGCAGAAGGATTGTTACATAGAACAGAAGTTGAATACTGGGGTGCAGAAGGACTGTTTCAGAGAGCAGAGGTTGGAAACTTGGGTTTAGAAAGACTGTGACAGAGAGCAGAGGTTAGAGACTGGGGTGCAGAATTTCTGTTACAGAGAGCACAGTTTGTAGACAGGGTTGTAGAAGGATCTTACAGAGAGCAGAGGTTGGAGACTGAGGTGGAATAGGACTGTTACAGAGAGCAGAGTTTGGAGACTGGGGTGGAGAAGGATTGTTGCAGAGAACCGAGTTTTCAGACTGAGGTGCAGAAAAAATATAGGAGATTACAGATGTTGGAGACTGGGGTGCACAAGGATCTTAGGAGATATCAGAGGTTTGAGACTAGGATGCAGAAGGACTGTTAAAACAAACAGAGGTTAAAAACTGCGGTGCAGAAGGACCATTGCAGAGAGCAGAGTTGGAGAAAGAGATTAAGAAGGATTGTTACAGAGAGCAGAGGTTGGAGTCTGCAGTGCAGATGGACTGTTGCAGATAGCAGAGTTTGGAGAATGGGGTTAAGAAGGACTGTTGCATGGAGCAGGTTTTGGAGATTTAAGTGCAGAAGGACTGTTGCAGAGAGCAGAATTTGGTGACTGAGTTGCAGAAGGACTGTTACAAAGAGCAGAGGTTGGAGACTGGTGTTCAGAAGGACTGATACAGAAAGCAGAGGTTGGAGACTGGGGTGCAGAAAGAGTGTTTCAGAGAGCAGAGTTTGGAGACTGGGGTGCATAAGACCTGCTACAGAGAGCAGAGTTTTGAGGCTGGGCTGCAGAAGGACCGTTGCAGAGAACAGATTTTGGAGACTGAGGTGCAAAAGGATTGTTATAGAGAGCAAAGTTTGGAGACTGGGGTGCAGAAGGACTGTTGCAGAGAGCAGAGGTTGGAGACTGGTATGCATAAGGACCCTTACGGAGAACAGCGATTTGAAACTGCCGTACAGAAGGACTGTTACAGAGAGCAGAGATTTGAGACTGGGGTGCAAAAAACGAATGTAGAGACCAGAGGTTGAAGACTGGGGTGCTGAAGAATTGTTGGGGCGAGTAGAGTATGGAGACTGGGGTGTATAAGGACTGTTGCAGAGAGCAGAGTTTGTAGACTGCCGTGTAGTAAAACTTTCAGAGAGCAGAAGTTTGAGACTGGGGTGCAGAAGGAACGTTGGTGGGAGCAGAGTATGGAGACTGGGTTCTAAAAGTACTGTTCCAGAGAACAGATTTTGGGGACTGGGGTGTAGAAGGACTGTTTCAGAGAGCAGATATTGGAGACTTGTGTGCAGAAAGACTGTTACATAGAGCAGAGGTTGGAGACTGAGGTACAGAAGGACTGTAAAAGAGAGGAGAGGTTGGAGACTGGGGTGCAGAAGGATTATTGCAGAGAGCAGGGTTTTAAGACTGAGGTACTGAAGAACTGTTGCAGAGAGCAGATGTTGGAGATTGGGGTTCAGATGAACTGTTGCAGCGAGCAGAGTTTTGAGTCTAGGGTGCAGAAGGATCGTTGCAGAGAGCAGAGGTTTAAGACTGGCGGGCAGAAGGATGGTTGCAGAAAGCAGAGTTTGGAGATTGAGGTGAAGAAGGACTGTAAAAAGAGCAGAAGTTTGTTACTGGGGTGCAGAAGGACTGATACAGAAAGCAGAGGTTGGAGACTGGGGTCTAGAAAGACTGTTGCAGAAAGCAGAGTTTGGAATCTGAGGTGGAGAATTACTGTTGCAGAGAGCAGATTTTGGAGACTTGGGTGCAGAAGGATCTGTGGTGCGAGCAGAGTATGGAGACTGGCGTGTAGAAGGACTGTTGCAGAGAATAGAGGTTGGAGTCTGAGGTGCAGAAGGACTATTGCAGAAAGTAGAGGTTGGATACTGGGTTTCAGAAGGATCCTACAGGGAGCAGAGTTTGAACACTGAGGTGCAGAAGGACTGTTGCAGAGTGGAGAGGTTGGAGATTGGGGTGCAGAAGTACTTTTGCAGAGAAAAGAGGTTGGATTCTGAGGTGCAGAAAGACTGTTACAGAGAGCAGAGGTTGGAGACTCGTGTGCAGAATCACTGATACATTATGCAGATTTTGGAGACTCGGGTGCAGAAAGACTGTTACAGAAAGCAGAGGTTGGATACTGCAGTACAGAATGACTGTTACAGAGAGCAGAGGTTGAAGACTGGGGTGCAGAGGAATTGTTGCAGAGAGCAGAGGTTGCAGAGTGAGGTGCAGAAGGACTGTTACAGAGAGCAAAATATGGAAACTGTGGTGCAGAAAGACTGATACAGAAAGCCGAGGTTGGAGAATGGGGTGTAGAAGGACAATTGCAGAGAGCAGAGTTTGGAGACTGGGTTGGAGAAGGACTGTTGCAGAAAGCAGATGTTGGAGACTAGAGTGCAGAAGGAATGTTGCAGAGAGCAGAGGTTGCAGAGTCAGGTGCAGACGGACTGTTACAGAGAGCAGAGTTTGGAGACTGTGGTGCAGAAGCACTGATACAAAAAGTAGAGTTTGGAGACTGGGGTGAAGAAGGACGCTTACAGAGAACAGTGGTTGAAGACTGTGGTACAGAAGAACTGTTTTTGAGAATAAGGTTGGAGACTGGGGTGCAGAGGGATCATTGCAGAGAGCAGAGGTTGGAGACTGGGGTGCAAAAGGAATGTTACAGATTGCAGAATTTGGAAACTGGGTACAGAAAGATCTTCCAGAGAGCAGAGGTGGGAGACTGGGTTGTAGAGAGACTGTTGCAGAGCAGACGTTGGAGACTGAGGTGCAGAGAGCAGATTATGGAGACTGGGGTATAGAAGGACTGTTACAGAGAGCAGAGTTTGGAGACTGGGGTGTAGAAGGACTGTTGCAAAAAGCAGTTGTTGAATACTGAGGTGCAGAAGGACTGTTTCAAGAGCAGAGTTTGGAAACAGGGGTGCAGACTGATACAGATAGCAGAGATTAAAGACTGAGGTGCAGAAGGAATGTTACAGAGAGCAGATGTTGGAGACTGCAGTGCAGAAGGACTGATAGAGAAAGCAGAGGTGAGATACTGGGGTCCAGAAGGACCATTACAGAGAGCAGAGACTGGAGACTGCAGTACCGAAGGACTCTTACAGAGAGCAGATGATGCAGACTGTGGTGCAGAAGGACTGTTGCAGAGAACAAAAGTTAAAGACTGGGGTGCATAAGGACCGTTGCTGAGAGCAGAGAATAAAGACTAATGTGCAGAAGGATTGTTACAGAGAGCATAGGTTGAAGACTGGGGTGCAGAACGACTGTTACAGAGATTAGAGTTTGGAGACTTGGTTGCAGAATGATCTTTCAAAGAGCTGAGGTTGGGGACTGGGGTAGAGGACTGTTGCGGAGAGCAGAGTTTGGAAAGTGGGGTGCATAAGGACCGTTGTTGAGAGCAGAGGTTAAAGACTGATGTGCAGAAGGATCGTTGCAGAGAGCAGAGGTTGATGACTGTGGTGCAGAAGGCCTCTTACAGAGAGCAGAGTTTGGTACTGGGGAGCATTAGAACTTTTACAGAGAGCAGAGTTTGGAGACTGGGTTGCAGAACATTCTTTCAGAGAGCAGAGTTTGAAGACTGAGGTGCAGAAGGACTGTTAGAGAGAGCAGAGGTTTGAGAGTGGGGTGCAGAAGGACTGTTTAAGAGAGCAGAGTTTGGAGACTGGGGTATAGAAAGACTGTTGAAGAGAGCAGATGTTGGAGATTGGGGTGCAAAAAGACTGTTGCAGAGAGCAGAGATTGGAGACTGAGGTGTAGAAGGACTGTTACAAAATGCAGATGTTCGAGACTGGGGTGCAAAAGGATCGTTGTAGAGAGCAGAAGTTGGAGACTGAGGTGCAGAATGATCATTGCAGAGACCAGAGTTCAGAGACTAGAGTGAAAAAGCATCGTTACAGAGAGCAGAGGTTTGAGACTGGAGTGCAGAAGGACTTTTACAGAAAGCACAGGTAGGAGACTCGGGTTCAGAAGGAATGTTGCAGAGAGCAGAGGTTGGAGATGGGGGTGCAGAAGGACTCTTGCAGAAGACAGAGGTGGGAGAATGAGGTGCAGAAAGACTGTTAAAGAGAGCAGAGGTTGGAGACTGGGGTGCAGGAGGACTTATAGAGAAAGCAGAGTTTGGAGACTGGGGTGCAGAAGGACTGTTGCAGAGAGCAGAGGTTTGAGACTAGGGTGCAGAAGCACCTTTGTAGAGAGCAGAGGATGGAGACTGAGGTGCAGAATTATTGTTACAGAGAGCAGAGTTTGGAGACTGTGGTGCAGAAGAACTGTTACAGAGAGTAGAGTTTTGAGACTCGGGTGCAGAAGGACCATTACAGAGAGCAGAGATTGGAGACTGGGGTACAAAAGGACTTTTACAGAGAGCAGATATTAGAGACTGGGGAGCAGAAGGACTGTTGCAAAAACAGAGGTTTAAGACAGATTTGCAGAAGGACCGTTGCAGAGAGCAGAGGTTGGTGACTGAGGTGCAGAAGGATTGTAACAGAGAGCAGAGTTTGGAAACTGCGGTGCAGAAGAACTGTTACAGGGAGTAGAGTTTGGAGACTGGGGTACAGAATCATATTACAGCGAGCAGAGTTTGGAGACTGGGGTGAAGTAGGACTGCTGCAGAGAGCAGAATTTGGAGACTGGGGTGCAGAAGAAACTTTTGCAGAGAGCAGATGTTGGAGATTGAGGTGCAGAAGAACTGTTATAGAGAGGAGAAGATTGAGACAGGGGTCCAGAAGAAATGATTCAAAAAGCAGAGGTTGAAGACTGGGGTACAGGAGGATCATTACAGAGAGCAGAGGTTGGAGTCTCCAATACAGAAGGACTCTTACAAAGAGCAGAGGTTGGAGACTGGGGTGCAGAAGGACTGTTGCAGAGAGTAGATGATGGAGACTGGGGTCCAGAAGGACTGTAGCAGAGAGCAGACGTTGGAGACTAAGGTGCAGAAGGACAGTTACACAGAGTAGAATTTGGAGACTGGGGTGCAGAAGCACTGACAAGAAAGCAGAATTTGGACATTCGGGTGTAGAAGTATCCTTACAGAGAGCAGAGTTTCGAGAATGCAGAACAGAAGAACTCTTACAGAGAGCAGAGTTTGGAGACTGGGATAGAGAATGACTGTTGCAGAAGCAGAGGATGGAGACTGAGGTGCACAAGGAGTGTTGCAGAGAGCAGAAGATGGAGACTGGGGTGTAGAAGGTCTGTTGCAGAGAGCAGACGTTGGAGACAGGTGTTCAGTAGGATCGTTTGTGTGAGCAGAGTATGGAGACTGGTGTGTAGAAGGACTGTTACAGAAAGCAGAGGTTGAAGACTGGGGTGTCGAAGGACTGGTTCAGAGAGCAGATGTTGGAGACTGGGGTGCACAAGGACTGTTGCATAGAGCAGAGGTTGGAGAATTCAGTCTAGAAGAACTGTTACAGAGAGCAGAGATTGGAGACTGGGGTGAAAAATGAGTGTTGAAGAGACCAGATGTTGGACACTGGGGTGCAAAAGGACTGCTGCAGAGAGCAGAAGACTGAGACTGGGCTGCAGAAGGACTGTTGCAGAGAGTGTAGGTTAGAGTCTGAGGTGCAGAAGGATCGTTACAAAGAGCAGAGGTTGGAGACTAGGGTGCAGACGGACTTTTACAGAGAGCACAGTTTTGATACTGGGAAGCAGAAGCAGAAGCTGGGCAACATGAAAATTGGATTTAAAAATTTTAATCATTGCTTGTGCTATTGAGATCAAATAGGAATCATTGTTTCCCTGATGTGCATAAGGGTTTTCATGATCACACAATTATTTCTCATTTTGGTCATGCCCATTTTTTTTTTCATTTGAGGAAATGAATCCCTAAGTTTAGCCAGGAAAACATTTCATTTATTGCCAAAGCAAAATAAAAAATAAATTCTTCTTTTAAGACTCTAGACTTATTTATTTTATTTTGTTTATATTTAGATTTTAAAATTAGTTGTGCTTAACTGAAGCACCGAATTTTAGCTTCTTTAGGCCCTGAGATTTGGAATTTTAATGAAAGCTGTGTTGGCCTATTAATCATGTGCAATGAATTATTAGAACCAAAGACAAGAATGTCTGGGCATTGAAGATAATAAGACAGTTTACTAATATATGGTATTATCATCAGGTAACAAATTATCACTACAAATAAGAGGTATTACATGATAAATTTTCTGAGTAAATTTTTATTTGTTTCTTAAATAATAACTGTTAATACATATTAAATGTACAAATTAATGTACATTATGCAAATTAAAGGGATTCATTGATGTTTCCCTACTTGCATTTATATATTGTGCATTAATTTCAATTCTTTTTTCTGTAAAATGGGGATAATAGGTTATCTTATAAGTTGTTGTGTAAACCAAATAAGTTAATGCATGTAAAAGTCTTATAGGCATTTAAAAAGTGTTAGGTATTTTTATCTAATGTGTGTCTTTATTCGTTACTCAATTTGAAAAATCTTTATTGGATTCAGGTATGTAAAAATTTATCTATCAAAGAAATTCACTGAGTTTTGATAGAATGGATTATCCGAAATTCAATCTAATTTTTACAGAAAACATGCCACTTTTAAACTACATTAAACAAGGTTTTTAAAGTCAGGCATTTATGTGTATTGAAGCAATCTAAGAAGACTCACACTCAAATTATTTTTCTATGAAATATGCCCTAGATGATTATGATGATTATGGTTATTATTATTGCAGAGCAGAGGGTTTACTATTAAGTTGATCTAATTCCTATGCTGCATTATATAAATTCTAAGGAGCAAGTACATATTTTGTCACAAAGTGTCATTCATGAGTTATGATTGTTAATAATGGATTCTAATGGTGACCATGATAATGATTCAATCTAATGCCCTACATTAATAAAGACCATAGAGGATAAGGAAAATTGTTTGGGTATCATCCTTCAACCTACCCCACGCCCGTGACCTACAAGAAATTAGCCAGTAAAACCAAGGAAAAACTTATATGTAGATAAATTTATATAAACATACATTGGGAGATTTTTTTAATGCCCCATGAATTTGTCCCTCCCGAACTGACCTTTATATTTAATACCTTTACAATAGCAGTATGCACAACTTCAGAGATTGTATTTTTAAATCCCTGAACATTTACGTTTAGTTTTCTCTTTTACACATCCACAGACCATGTACCAATTTCCCATAGTAAAACCTGCTAGAACTGCCTTCTATGTGGAATTTTATTTCTATTTCTGAAAACATCGAGATATCTACCTAGAAAAAAGATTGTCATATTGATCATTTTGATACAGGGATTTAAAAGAAAGTACATGTCACTAATTTCTAAATGACTTGAAGTTCATCCAGGTAGTTGATAGAGAAAACAGAGAACGTAAGAAATGTCAAGTACATGTAGCTTCCAGCTCCATTTCAAAGTTGATTTACTGTAAATCAATGGTAATAAGGTAACCTCTTCTTTAGGGAAATTATTTAGAAAAAGTGATACCTACAACTGAACTAGATAGTGTGGTGTTTTTAGTCATTCCTGGATAAACTTTTACTACAATTTTCATGAACACCAAGTATCACCAGAATCCCTACTTTCTCTATTTTCTTCTAAACTTTCTCTATTTTTCTAGGGGATTTCATATTCACCCTTTGCTGTAACAGTTGCCTTAAAGACAATGACTCCCAAATCCACACTTGCAGTTCTAGGCTGTCTGTGAAGGGCATTTCCACGTGATTATTCCACAGATAACTCACATTCAACATTACTTAAATCAAATCCACTAAAGCCTCCTCTACATCTGCTATTCCTCACATATTCCTGTAGTCCTGAGTGATCCCACCAGCTAGCCAGCCTGCCCAAACTGATTTGTTGTCTTTACCGTGTCCTCTTCAACTATGACTTTAAAGTTCTGCATATCCTTCTCCATGAGGGCTTCAGAGATTTGCTCCCAACTTCAACACAGCACATCTTCAGATACAGACCACTTCATTTTGATCTTGTTTTAGCACTCAGATTACTCTTTTGAACTAAACATGTGTGTCTAAATCCTGGGGAACCAGGTTTCACCGTTTTTGACCCCTGCTCCTTGGACTCACATGCACAATTCCATGAGTGGGTCTATCTGCATGTTCTAGACCTAGAGATCTGATGATTTTCGAAAACCCAGTCTATCTCCCTACAGATGTCCCTATTTTCAAACTGCATTCACCTGAAAGAGATTTATAGTCCCCTATTTTTGATACTCTGCAATCATTGATGTCCATGCTCATACCCAAGCCTGGCTTCCACCGAAACACCTGGGCTCTCTCACCCATTGCATGGTGGGGGGTGGGACGTTTTCTGAGGTTTTTATTTCCAAATACCTTGCTTAGAAATCAGGCCTGACAGAGCTTCACAGAGCCTAGTCCCGGCCCCATAGGCTGATACCCTGCAATATCCCCTGAAGTAGCAGGCTCTTCAGAATGACCCAGGGCTTGGCAGCATCCACTGGTACTATCCCACCATCCCCTTGAAGCCTAGCTGGAGTCTCCATAGAAACAGGGTACATCTCTAGGGAAATGGGCTCCCTCCTCCTGCCCCAGTGTGATGCAGCTTTCAGAGAAGCTCAATAGTGAGGGTCTTTCCATTTATAACAATTAGGATAACCAAGTGTTCTGAGCTTGCTGAGCTTTAGATGGCAGATTCCTGCTATATTTTTTGAGATTTCTGCCATCAATGTTGCCTGAGATGCCAACTTGCCATACCACTAACTGTAAGACAGTTTTCTCAGTCAAGACCAATCCCACAACCAATAACACACACACACACACACACACACACACACACACACACACACACACATGCACACGCCCATCCATCATGGTGAGCAAGGCTTTGTATCTGTGATACAGACCGAATGCATCCACCAATCACATTCACTTCTTTAAACAGATCGTGATCAGGAAACAACTGATGTCACTTGTAAAATGTGATATGTCCTGGTCTATCACTGTGGTAAAAAAGGAAGTAGAGACATGCAAAAAATGGGAGAAAATACTTAACCTCTTAGAGACCTGAAAAAATATTTAGATGTGGTTCCAAACAATCCTGAGTTAAAAATCATCTTGAAAAGATGCTTTCACTTCTATTTATCAATTTACTTTCTTACTTACTTACGTACTTACTTACTGCAGTACTTGGGATTGAACCCAGTGGCACTCTACCATGAAGCTATATCCCCAGCCCTTTCAATTATTTGGGGCGGGGGCCCTTGTAGATTATCAAATTTATGATCCTCCTGCCTTAGTCTCCCAAGTACCTGAAATTACAGGCAGGTACCACTCTTCCCCATTAATTACTTATTTTTAAAATAAGGCTATTTTTAAAAATTGAACCATAATTTGTACTCAAAGAATGCACAGATCTAAAGTGTACAGGTTTATAATATTTTACATATATATGAACTACCAAAAATCAGGATATAAAACTTTTCCATCACTTTAGAAAATTCCTTCATGCTTCAACTGATATCACCCCTGAGCTCAAAAAAAAAAAAAAAAAGACCACCATTATTATTACTTCACCATTATAGCTGTTTTGCTAATTTTTGAAATTTATTTAAAGGAAACATACAGTATATATTTTGTATCTGGCTTCTTTCACCAAGAAAATTTTTTTAGATTTGTCAGTGTTATTAATGTTCCAGTATTTGTGTTTCTAAAGTAACTTCATTATTCTACTGGATGATAAACCGTGATTTGTCTTCTGTCCTTCTGCTGAAGGCATAATATTTGTTTAAGTTATTGTGAATTTTTACACAAGAATTTTTGTGAACTGTGCATTAATTTCCTTGGAAATATGCTAGGAATGGGATTGTTTTGAATAGAGTAACTACATATTTAACTAAATTAGAAATTACTAAATATTTTTGAAAAGTAAGTGTATAGACTTCAAATTTCACCTTGAGTATCTATCAAAATAGCTAGAAAGTATGTTGTTTTCATCATTATAATAACCAAAAAGAGCAGAACAAAATGCAAATTAATGACTTTCCTTGACTTTATTCGGGATGAAGATTATAAGGCAAAAAACTAACCAAAGTCTGGGAAAAGATAAGCAACCAAAATAATCCAGGCATTTTTTTAACTATGGGAGGACCCACTAGATACATAGGAGTTTATTTATAAAAAAAAAACTCAAATAAAAATAATTAATGGATTGCTAAAGACTAAGTATAGACTGGTTTAAGAGCATAAAGACCCAGTGAGCTATAGACATAAGATGTTTGTATTTTTTTCTTTTTCTCTATGGATTTCACCAAATGCTCCCAGGAAGATAGGGAAGTATTCTGAGAAAGTGTTTTTAATGGTATCATTTCTTGGATAGGTGGAGGGACAAAGAGCAGCAACAGCAGCCAAAACTCCTCCCAGACCCATTTTCTGATTTTTTGCATAGAATAAAAGCTGTAATCTTCAGGGGCAAGAGTAAAAGAAACTGTTACATTAGGACACTCAAAGGAAAACCTTTGCAGCTACGGAATGAAGAGGCCAAAATGTCTAACGTCGGGAGGAATAAGAACTAGGCTCAGACATATTGCTAGAAAGTGGGTCACTGTGAAGGCCATATCCCTGTGAAGGCCATATTTCTGTGACTGAGTTTACAGTACCTAAGGCAGGGCTTCCTGGAAACATCAGAAATCCCTTCTCTGTTTCCCACTAGTCCACTAACATGCATTGACTGAAAATAACAGTAGAATACAGCTGAGAATTATTCAAGAAATAGATTTTCTCTGGAGAACAGCGAAAATAGAATACAAAAAAGCAAGCAGGAAACAATATTAACAAACTGAACTCAGCCATATAGAATAAGGATAACATTACAGTCAATTGAAATCAATCCTAAAATGCAAGGCTGGTTCAATATTCAAAAATTCAATCAACTGAATTTCCATAGTAACAGACTAAATAAGAAAAAATATATATCATTTCAATAGATGCAGAGAAAATAAAAAAATTTCAATATCTATTTATGATAATAACTATAACTAAATGAAACTAGGGGCAAAGTCCAGTTGTAGAGTGCATGCTTAGTATGCATAAGGCTCTGAATTCAAAACCCAGAACACATACACCAAAAAAAAAAAAAAAACTACTAGTAAAAAATGGATAGACATTTTCTAACTTGATAAAAGGCATTGAGTAAATGTAATGTGCCAGAGACATAGCTTATATTATCTCAAAACTTTTTTCAGCAGTTGTGAAATAGACATCATTAATATCCTAAGCAAGGAACAAACTGAGGAATAGAGATGAGCTGACTTTTTTACAAACAACATCTAGTAAACAACAGATGGATTTCAATCTACATTTATCTGGACCAAGAACCTACTGTTTTACTATAATATTTTTAATTTAAGATTGAAAAAAAAAGAAATTTTAGTTCAAAACAATGGATCACGGATTAGCATGGATAACATGATAGAAAATCAGTAATTGTATCAATCATTTTTTTTCAGGAAATGTAATGTTCGGTGAGGTAAATCTTATAATACAAAAGAAGAAAAATACCTAAGTATATATCATTTGTCAAAATTTCTTGTATCTTATAAAACTTAAAAAATAAAAGTTTCTACTGAAAAAAATAGATCAATGTATTTAAAAGCAGGTGACTTATGATTTTACTTTTAAGAAATAATCAGAGATGATCACAGATACATATGTATGAAAGCTTCTATTTCAATATTTATGATAGTAAATGGAATGAAAGTTTTCTATGTTCAATAAAAAGGGAGATATTAACTTAATTTCATGTTAGGAAATTATGATTACGAGGCAAACAACTAAATAGAGTACAACAATATTGGGAAATTTTGCTTTGGATATTTTAAAGATAGATAGAGGTAGAATGGGATGAATGCAAAGAGAGCTTTGATTTTGTGACCTGTTCTGTTCTTCTGAATAACTTTCTGCATTTTCTTCATTTTTCCACAATGAAAACTTATTACTTGAAATAACAGACATACAAAAAAGAATTCATCACAGTGAAGAACAGTGTTAGGAGGGAGATACTGCAGATTCAATGAGACACAGGAGTTGATAGCTGGTTGTGCAGTTTGACCAAGACTCCATTTATTCTTACAAAAGAGTACCCATGCAAAAGTCTGTGAGAAGTTATGCTCTCTCTAAAGTCACTCCTATACGTCTCTTTCCAGAGTCCAGGCATCTCTGTATACAATATTATTTGCCATGTTGCTGCAGATTAACAAGCCTGTTTGGGGTGCTCTCAGTTTATTCTCATCATGGTCTCTTTTTCTCTGTTTTGTAGCTATGATACCATTGAAAATGAGCAATCTATCATTTGTCACTGAATTCATCTTCTTGGGATTTTCCAATCATTCCAACCTACAGGGCTGGTTCTTTCTGCTCTTTCTGGTCATTTAACTTACCACTCTCCTGGGGAACATGCTCATAATAGTGACCACCAGGGTCAGTCCTGCTCTCCACAATCCAATGTACATTTTCCTCAGCAATTTGAGCTTCTTGGATGTCTGCTAAACATCCACCACCCTCCCAGTACTGCTGGTGAACTTCTTCTGGGAGAAGAAGGCCATTTTTTTATGAGGGCTGCCTTTCCAAGATCTTCTTCTTGGTGACAAGTGCTGGCACAGAAGGCTTCTTACTGGCTGTGTGCCCAGTATGACTGCTGTGTGGCCACGTGCCATCCTTCTCAGTACCCAGTCACCATGAGTGTGAAGGTCTGTGTTGGCCAGGTGACTGGGTCCTGGCAGTGTGGGCCTGTGAATTTGGTCACACACACGGTGCTGGCCATCACACTCACTCTGTGTGGGCCCCACCAGTTCAGCCACTTTCTCTGTGAAACCCCATTTCTCCTGAAGCTCTCCTGCTCAGACACCTCTGTCAACGAGTCTGCGCTCCACCTTGTCATTGCCACCATGGGCCTGAGCCCCTGCCTTTTCACTGAAGGCTCCTATGCACTCATCATGGCGGTCATCCTGGGGATTCCCTCTGCCCAGGGCAGGAGGAAGGCCTTCTCCACCTGTGCGTCTTCCCTCACTATCGTGGTGGTCTTCTATGGAACAGCCAACTTCCACTATGACAGGCCCAGAGAAGGCTGGACATAGACACCCTGGTCTCTGTGCTCTTCTGTGTGGTGACTCCCATGTTGAAGCCCATCATTCACATCCTGAGAAGCAACGAGGTCCAGAGTGCCTTGAGGAAGCTTGCTGGAGGGTGTGCATCCCTTTGCAGGATCACAGTCTAGACCAATCTTCAAACTGGAGTATACAGTCATCTGAGAAAAGATGCTTCCCAGGGACTTTTAGGCACTTGGTTAGAGAGTCTGTATCTGGAGCTTCAACTCCAATTCCCGCTTTTAAAATCTCTGAGACTCTTTTCTCTCCTCTCTTTTCACAAACACTCTTTTCCCACTTTCAGGTTCATGTGTGTTGGACACCTTGTGTGGGTGTTCAGCACCATCTCTGTCTTTCTGTGTTCTCCCCACACCAGAGGGACAGAAAGTACGAAAACCTCGTTTGCCACACTCCCCTGCTTTCAGGCCTCAATTTTAGGAGGTTCTGTCAAGATCAGCCAAACACTAGGCAGAGAGGAAGAAAGGAAAGGAAGAAAGCAGGTTCTTTTGGATCCCATAGCAGCAGCAACAAACCAGCCCTGTTGAGGCAGGAACTAATCTCCTTGGTGCCAGGAGCTGTGTGTGCAGGCTCCTAGACAGCTGTTCCTGAATGTGGGTCACAGTAGCCTGGAATGAGCGTCTTTTTCCAGGGATATTAGGGTTTCCATATATGGGGTGGTGTCTCCTGCCCTATTTTCCTTTTTTCTTCCAGATCTCCCAACCATTTTATAACTTTTTTCTGTGTCAACTTCCTCTACCCTAAGACATCACGAGTTGTTCTTCATCTCTACGTGACCACGGTGGCACTGACCACAATAGTGGTTTACTTCAGAGATGGTTCTAGATAACAGATGTGAGGAAATAGTTTGGATGTCTGAACTGAGGGAATTGAATATGTTGATGATGTCACAGCCCATGGGAAAGGAGACCTGATAATTTCTCGTGTGCAATGACCCAACAGAGACTTTAAGTTATCGTGGCCTGAAATCAAATGTCTATGGAAAACTGAGCTTTGGAATAACACCATCGACCTTCAGGGTGGGAATGAACATTACAACATGACTGCAGACTGCTGTTACTGACTGGAGTGGGAGACTTACAGAAAGAAAGTGATAGGTTCAAGCATTATATTCCTCCTTAAAGTCAGGTTCAGATCATCAGAAATATTTTCTCTCTGAAAACTGATAAAGGTTAATATCAGAATAAAACATCCAATTCTCCAAATTGCAGAAGTACAAAGAAAATTATAAATCCACAATTTCTCCAGGTCTCTCTTTTGTCAATTAGGACATTAATGGGGGAATGATTGGGACCCTGTTAATTAGAATGGCAAAATACCAGTGGAATTAGAAAAATCTCAGAGCCTTTAACCCTGAAATCTCCATTAACCCTTTTTGCTTTCAGAAGCAGCTCCTCCTCCCCCGAGGAGACTAGCTTTCCCTAAATTGAAGACCCTATGGTGACTCTACCTGGGCAGTTGTATTTTTTTTTTAAGAAAGAGTGAGAGAGGAGAGGAGAGGAGAAAAGAGGGGAGAGAGAGAGAGAGAGAGAGAGAGAGAGAGAGAGAGAGAGAGAGAGAGAGAATTTTTAATATTCATTTTCTAGTTCTCGGCAGACACAACACCTTTGTTGGTATGTGGTGCTGAGGATCGAACCCAGGCCGTACGCGTGCCAGGCAAGCGCACTACTGTTTGAGCCACATCCCCAGCCCAATTGTCTTTAAGATGCTCATCCATTATCCCACATTGTCACCAGACTCTTAATTGGGGTCTGATCCTAGAACGCCTCAGGTAAGAGTATAAAATATAGCCCAGGAGAGTATAAGGGTCAGACCAAAATAAAAGGTAAATATTTTACTGTATTTTGTTAATAGGAGCCTTAAGAATATATGAGAGAATTTGTTTGAGTCTTCTAGACCAAAGAAGTCAGGACATATTGCTGGATCATCTTGAATACAGTCACAGGGACATAATCACCAAAAATGTTAGGGCCAAGGATTTTCCTGAGCCACGGGAAGTGGCTATTAGACTCTCTTGTTGATGGACTGAAATCTGGACTCAGTGTTTCCTTAAGTTTAATTACCAATATGATCCTGGAATAATGGAGAGGATGGTGATCAGAAATAAATAAGGTGTTGGATGGCGTGTTATGTGACCCTCTCCCTGGCCTCACAGCTGGATCTGGAGGAGGGCTTGGAGCACCAGACTTCACCAGGGCCTCTTGGACATGCGTTTAGAAGGCAACACCAGATCCTTGTGAAACCCACAGCCGCTGTCCTCGGCAGCCTGTGAAGACATAAACAGATGGCATCGTTGAAACGGGCTCCCTGATTTCAGTGAGAATAAGGGGACCCTGAAGTAGAAGAGGCCATGTGGTGGAGCAGTGATCAGAACATTCGAATCTGTAGAGATTTTTGACAGTGGTAAATGATTGTGGTATTTATAGATGGGAAAAATGGGCACCCTCCTAGAATAGTGCCTGTACCATGTAATGTGAAACTCTTTATTTCACACTTCATTGGTGCATTGTAGTGGTCCATAATGGTGGGATTTGCTGACAAATATTTGAACATGCACACAACATAACCGTGAACTTTGGCCAATATCATTCCAATATTTCCCTTTTCCTCACCTCCTCCCCTGGTGCCTTGACTCTACTGATCTTCCTTCAACTTTCATGATGAGACTCCCTTCCCAACTTTCCTTCCTTTTCCCCCTCTAGATTTAACAGAGGAAAAACATACGGCCCTTAACTTTCTGAGTTGCTTATTTCCCTTAATGTTTTTAAGATCCATCCATCTTCAAGCATGGCATAATTTCGTTCTTCTTTATGGCTGAATGAACTTCCAGTGTGCATATACCAGATGTTCTTTATCCATTCGTCCACTGATGTCACCTCGGCTGGTTCATGGGCATGTATGTGTCATTATAGTATGATGACTTCGATCTGCTGTGATAAATACCAAGCAGAGGTAGAGCTGGGTCGCAGAGTGGTCCACGGCTACTCCTGAGGAGCCTCCATCCCAATTTCCATGGTGGTTGTGCTGATTTACATGCCCACCAACAGGGTGAGAGTGCTCCTTTCTCTCCAATTCTCTCCTTGTCACACTCATTTCTGTTTGTATTCTTGGTGGTTGCCTTTGTCACTGAAGTGAGATGAAATCTCAGGCTAGTCTTTACTTGCAAGTATTTTCATATATTTGTTGGCCACTCACATATTTTATTCTAAGACATGTCTGTTTAGTTCATTTAGTTTCCCATTTGGTAATTCGGTTATTTGATAGTTGGTTTATTTAATAATTGTGGGTTTGATGTTAAGTTTTTTGAGTTTTTTATTAATATTCTGAATATTCATCCTTTTTTAGAAGAGCTTCTCATAAAGATTTTCTCCCTTTCTGTAGGTTCTCTCTTCATATTCTAATTGTCTCCTTTGCTGTGCATAACCTTCTTAATTTGATGTCATCCTATTAGCTAACTTTTGGTGTTATCTTCTGAGCTTTGGCATCCTATTGAGAAAGTCATTGCCTCTACCTGTAGGTTGGAGTATTGACTTTGTATTTTTCTTTTTTTTTTCCTGGAAAACGCTGTAAAGTAAATTTTTTAATTCACCATTTACTTTAAAATGTCATTTTACATGTATAGCTTACCATTTATAATATTTAAGGTCCTTTAAACTATTTTTTATTTTATTTTATTTTATTTTCCATTTTTTAATTTATTGTTCAATACATTAAAGAGCTCATGATATATCATCTTTCATACATTTTACTCAATTGGGTTTTGAACTCCCCAAATACATAATGCAGACTCACTTCTGTTACATACTCACATTTTTACACAATGGCATATTAGTGACTGTTGTATTCTGCTACCTTTCCTATCCCCTACTATCCCCCCACCCCTCCCCTCCCCTCCCATCTTCCCTCTCTACCTCCTCTGCTGTTGTTCAATTCTCTCCCCTTTTTCCCCCTCCCCCTTGCCCCTCATAACCTCTTATAATTTTGTGTATCACAGAAGGTCTCCTACCATTTCCATATGTTTTCCCTTCTCTCTTCCTTTCTCTCCCCCCCCCATTCGCCTTAGTTTACTGTTAGTCTTTTCCTCATGCTCTTTCTTCCTGTTCTATTTTTAGTGGCTCTCTTTATATCAAAGAAGACATTTGACATTTGTTTTTTAGGGCTTGGCTAGCTTCACTTAGCATAATCGGCTCTAATGCCATCCATTTCCCTGCAAATTCTATGATTTTGTCGTTTCTTAGTGCTGGATAATACTCCATTGTGTAGAGCTGCCACAATTCTTTTATCCACTCATCTATTGAAGGGCATCTAGGTCGGTTCCAAAGTCTAGCTATTGTGAATTGTGCTGCTATAATCATTGATGTGGCCGTATCTGTATAGTGCGCTCTTTTAAGGTCCTCAGGGAATAGTCCAAGAAGGGCAATAGCTGGGTCAAATGGTGGATCCATTCCCAGCTTTCCCAGGAATCTCCATACTGCTTTCCAAATTGGCCTCACCATTTTGCAGTCCCACCAGCAGTGAACAAGTGTGCCCTTTTCCCCACATCCTCGCCAATACTTATTGTTGTTTGACTTCATAATGGCTGCCAATCTTACAGGAGTGAAATGGTATCTTAGGGTGGTTTTGATTTGCATTTCTCTGATTGCTAGAGATGGTGAGCATTTTCTCATGTGCTTGTGGATTGATTGTATGTCCTCCTCTGAAAAGTGTCTGTTCAGGTCCTTGGCCCATTTGTTGATTGGATTATTTGTTATCTTATTGTTTAATTTTTTGAGTTCTTTGTAAATTCTGGATATTAGGGCTCTATCTGAGGTGTGAGGGGTAAAAATTTGTTCCCAGGATGTAGGCTCTCTATTTACCTCTTTTACTGTTTCTCTTGCTGAGAAAAAACTTTTTAGTTTAAGTAGGTCCCATTTGTTTATTCTTGTTATTCACTCTTGGGCTGCGGGCGTTCTATTAAGAAATTTGGAGCCCGACCCCACAATATGTAGATCGTAGCCAACTTTTCCTTCTATCAGACGCAGTGTCTCTGTTTTTATATCTAGCTCCTTGATCCATTTTGAGTTAACTTTTGTGGCTGGCGAGAGAAAGGGATTCAATTTCATTTTGTTGCATATGGATTTCCAATTTTCCCAACACCATTTGTTGAAGATGCTATCCTTCCTCCATTGCATGTTTTTAGCCCCTTTATCAAATATAAGATAGTTGTAACTTTGGGGATTAGTTGAAGTATTGACTTTGTTTTTTTCTAGAAACTGCATAATTTCTAGTCTAGTGCCAGGTTCTTTAATGCATTTTGAGTTGATTTTTTGCAGGGTGAGCAATAGTTCAGGTCTGATTCTTTTGCATTTGGACAGGGGTGTAGTAGGACTTTTTCAGAGAGTAGATGTTAAAGACTGGAGTGCAGAAGAACTGTTGCAGAGAGCAGAAGTTGGAGATTGAGGTGCAGAAAGACTGTTACAAAAAGCAGAGTTTGGAGACTGGGGTGCACAAGGATCATTGCAGAGAGCAGAGTTTTCAGACTGAGTTGCAGAAGGACTGTTGCAGCGAGCAGATGTTGGAGACTGGGGTTCAGAAAGACTTTAGCAGAGAGCAGAGGTTGGAGACAAGAATGCAAAAGGATGGTTGCAGACAGCAGAGGTTAGAGACTGGGGTGCAGAAGAACCACTGCAGAGGTAAGAGTTTGGGAACTGAGGTGCAGAAGGATTGTTACAGAGAACAGAAGTTGAAGACTGGGGTGCAGAAGGACTGTTGCAGAGAGCAGAGTTTGGAGACTGGGGTTTAGAAAGACTATTGAAGAGAGCAGAGGTTGGAGACTGGGGTGCAGAAGGCCTGTTACAGAGAGCAGAGGAAAGAGACTGGGGTGCAGGGCGGTCGTTGCAGAGAACAGAGGTTTCAGACTGAGGTGCAGAAGGACTGTTGCAGAGAGCCAATTTTGGAGACTGGGGTGCAGAATGACCTTTGCAGAGAGCAGAGGTTGGAGACTGGGGTAAAGAAGGATTGTTGCAGAGAGCAGAGGTTTGAGACTGGTGTGTAGAAGGACTTTTATGGAAAGCAGAGCTTGGAGACTGGGTTGCAGAAGGATCTTACAGAAAGCAGAGTTTGGAGACTGAAGTGCAGAAGGACTGTAACAGAGAGCAGAGTTAGGAGACTTTGGTGCAGAAGGACTGATATAGAAATCAGAGGTTGGAGACTAGGGTGCAGAAAGACCATTACAGAATGCAGAAGTTGGAGACTGCGGTACAGAAGGAATGTTACAGAGAGTAGAGATTGGAAATTAGGGAGCAGAAGGACTGTTTCAGAGAACAGAGTTTGGAGACTGGGTTGCAGCAGGACCGTTGAAGAAAGCAGAGGTTGGAGACTGGGTTGGAGAAGGAATGTTACAGAGAGCAGAGTTTGAAAACTGGGGTGCAGAGGACCTTACAGAGAACAGAGTTTGGAGACTGGGTTGCAGAAGGAGTGTTAAGGAGAGGAGACATTGGAGACTGGGGTGCAGAAGGATCGTTGCAGAGAGCAGAGGTTTTAAACTGGGGTACAGAAGGACGGTTGCAGAGAGCAGAGGTTAGAGACTGAGGTGCAAAAAAACTGTTACAGAAAGCAGAGGTTGGAGAGTGAGGTCCAGAAGGATCGTTGAAGAGAGCAGAAGTTGGAGACTTAGTTGCAGAAGAATCGTTGCAGAGATCAGAGGTAGAGAATGGGCTGAAGAAGGATCAGTACAGAGAGCAATTGTTGGAGACTTGGGTGAAGAAGGACTGTTACAGAGAGTACAGGTTGGATACTAGGGTGCAGAAGGAATGTTGCAGAAAGCAGAGGTTAACGACTTGGGTGCAGAAGGACTGTTGCAGAGAGCTGAGTTTGGAGACTGAGATGCAGAAGGACTGTTACACAGAGAAGACGTTGGAGACTGGGGTGAAGAATTATGATACAGAAAGCTGAGGTGGGAGACTAGGGTGCAAAACGACCGTTACAGAGAGCCGGGGTTGGAGACTGGCGTGCAGAAGGACTGTTTCAGAGAGCAGAGTTTGGAGACTGGGATCCAAAGGACTGCTACAAAGAGCAGAGGTTGAAGACTGGGTTACAGAAGGACTGTTATAGAGAGCAGAATTTTGAGGCTGGGTTGCAGAAGGACTGTTATAGAGAGATGAGTTTTGAGGCTGGGTTGCAGAAGGATCGTACAGAGAGCAGAGGTTGGTGACTGAGGTGCAGTACGACAGTTACGGAGAACAGTGGTTGGAGACTGGAGTGCTGAAGGATCGTGCAGAGAGCAGAGGTTTAGGACTGAGGTGCAGAAGTACTGTTACAGAGAGCAGAGGTTGGAGACTGAGGTGCAGAAGGATAGTTACAGAGAGCAGAGTTTGGTGACTGAGGTACAGAAAGATTGTTACAGAAAGCAGAGGTTAGAATATGGGGTGCAGAGGGACCGTTACAGAGAGCAGAGGTTGGAGACTGCAGTATACAAAGTCTGTAACAGAGAGCAGAGGTTGGAGTATATGGTGCAGAAGGACTGTTACAAAGAGCAGAGGTTGAGGACTGGGGTGTAGAAGGACTGTTGCAGAGAGCAGAGGTTGGAGACTTGGGTGCAGAAGGACTGTTGCAGAGAGCAGAATTTGGAGACGGAGGTGCAGAAGAACTGTTAAAGTGACCAGTGTTTGGAGCCTGGGGTGCAGAAGGAATGTTGCAGGGAGCAGGTGTTAAAGACTTGGGTGCAGAAGGACTTTTGCAGAGAGCAAAATTTGGAGACTGCAGTGCAGAAGTACTGTTGCAGATAGCAGAGGTTGGAGACTGGGGTGCAGAAGGACTGATACAGAAATCAGAGGTTGGAAACTGAGGTGCAGAAGGACCATTACAAAGAGCAGAGTTTGGATACTGCAATACAGGAGGACGTTTACAGAGAGCAAAGGTCTGAGACTGGAGTGGAGAAGAACTGTTTCAAAATGCAGATGTTGGAGACTGGTGTGCAGAAGAACTGTTGCAGAGAGCAGTGGTAGGAGACTGAGATGCTGAAAGAATGTTAAAAAGAGCAGAGTTTGGAGACTAGGGTGAAGAAGGACTGATATAGAGAGCAGAGTTTGGACACTGGTGTGCAGAAGGCCTGTTACAGAGAGCAGAGGTTGGAGACTGTGTACAGAAGGGCTGTTACAAAGAGCAGAGTTTGGAGAGTGGGTTGCAGAAGAATATTACGTAGAACAGAGTTTGGAGACTGTGGTGCAGAAGAATTGTTACAGAGAGAAGAGGTTGGCGACTGAGGTGCAGTAGGATTATTGCAGAGAGCAGAGGATGTAGACAGTTGTGCAGAAGGATCATTGCAGAGAGCAGAGGTTGGAGACTTGGGTGCAGAAGGACGGTGGCAGAGAGCAGATGTTGGAGACTGAAATGCAGAAGGATCGTTGCAGAGATCAGAGATTGGAAACTGGGTTGCAGAAGGACTGTTACACAGAGCAGAGGTTGAAGACTGGAGTGTAGATAAACTGATGCAGAGTGCACAGTTTTGAGACTTGGGTGTAGAAGGACTGTTATAGAGAGCAGATTTTGGAGACTGAGATGCAGAACGACTGTTACAGAGAGCAGAATTTAAAGACTGGAGTGCAGTAGGACTGATACAGAAAGCAGAGGTTGGAGACCTGGGTCCAGAATGAACCTTATAGACAGCAGAGGTTGGAGACTGCAGTACATAAGGACTGTTACAAAGAGCAGAGGTTGGAGACCAGGGTACAGAAGAACTGTTGCAGAGAGCAGAGGTTGGAGAATGGGATGTAGAAGGACTATTTCAGAGAGTAGATTTTAAAGACTGGGGTGCAGAAGAAGTGTTTCAGAGAGCAGAAGTTGGAGACTTGGGTGCAGAAGGATTGTTGCAGGGAGCAGATATTGGAGACTGGGGTGAAGAAGAACTGTTACAGAGATCAGAGTTTTGAGATTAAGGTGCAGAAGAATCATACAGAGAGAAGAGTTTGGAGAGTCGGGTGCAGACGAACTGTTGCACAGAGCAGAGGTTGGAGACTGGGGTGCAAAAGGACTGTTACAGAGAGCAGAGTTTGGAGACTGGGTGGCAGAACGATCTTAAATAGAGCAGAGGTTGGAGAATGAGGTGCAGAAGAAATGTTACTGAGAGCAATGGTTGGAGACTGGGGTTCAGAACAATTTTTGCAGAAAGCAGAGGTTAGAGACTGAGGTTCAGAAGGATTGTTACAGTGAGCAGAGGTTGGAGATTGGGGTGAAGAAGGACTGTTACGGAGATCAGAGTTTGGAGACTGGGGTGCAAAAAAATCTTTCAGAGAGAAGAGGATGGAGACTGCACATAGCAGAGGTTTGAGACTGTGGTGCAGAAGGACTGTTACAGAGAGCAGAGTTTGGAGACTGGGTTGCAGAAAAATCTTACATAAAGCAGAGGTTGGAGACTGAGGTGCAGAAGAAATGACACCCAGAGCAGAGTTTGTAGACAGGGGTGCAGAAGGACTGTTGACGAGAACAGAGGTTGGAAACTGTCGTGCAGAAGGACCGTTGCAGAGAGCAGAGGTTGGAGAAGGGGTAGAGAAGGAATGTTACAGAGAGCAGAGTTTGGAGACTGAGTTGCAGAAGGACTGTTACAGAGAGCAGAAGTTGGAGAATGAGGTGCAGAAAGAATATTAAAGAGAGAAAAGTTTTTATACTGGGGTGCAGAATTACTGATACAGAATGCAGAGGTTGAGCCTTGGGTGCAGAAGGACCGGTACAGAGAGCAGAGGTTGGAGACTGTGGTACAGAAGGACTGTTGCATAGAGCAGGGGTTAGAGAATTGGGTGCAGAAGGACTTTTACAGAGAACAGAGGTTAGAGAATGGGGTGCAGAAGTAAGGTTGCAGTGTTCAGAGGTTAGAGACAGAGGTGCAAAAGTACTGTTACAGAGAGCAGAGTTTGGAAACCATGGTTCAGAAAAACTTATACAGAAAGCAGAGGTTTGAAACTGGGGTGCAGAAGGGCCGTTACAGAGAGCAGAGGTTGGAGACTGCGGTACAGAAAGACTGTTACAGAGAGCAGAGGTTTGAGACTGGGGAGTAGAAAGACTGTTGCAGAGAACAGATGTTGGAGACTGGGTTGCAGCAGGACCATTGAAGAAAGCAGAGGTTTTAGACTGAGTTGGATAAGGAATGATACAGAGAGCAGAGTGTGGAAACTGGGGTGCAGAACGACCTTACAGAGAACAGAGGTTGAAGACTGCGGTGTAGAAGGAGTGTTAAGGAGAGGAGACTTTGGAGACTGGCGTGCAGAAAGACTGTTGCAGAGAGCAGATGATGGAGACTGCGGTGCATAAGGATCATTGCAGAGAGCAGAGATTGGAGACAAGGGTGCAGAAGAACGTTTACAGAGAACAGAGGTTGGAGTCTTAGGTGAAGAAAAACAGCCACAGAGAGCAGAGGTTGGAGACTCGGGTGCAGAAGGATCGTTGAAGAGAGAAGAAGTTGGAGACTGAGTTGCAGAAGAATCCTTGAAGAGAGCAGAGGTGGAGACTGGGCTGCAGAAGGATCGTTACAGAGAGAAGAGGTGGGAGACTGAGGTGCAGAAGGACTGTTACAGAGAGCACAGGTTGGAGACTGGGGTGCAGAAAAAATGATACAGAAAGCAGAGGTTGGAGACTAGGGTGCCGAAGGACTGTTGCAGAGAGCAGACGTTGGAGACTGAGATGCAAAAGGACTGTTACACAGAGCAGACGTTTGATACTGGGGTGAAGAATTATGATACAGAAAACAGAGGTGTGAGACTGGGGTGCTGAAGGACCGTTACAAAGAGCAGAGGTTGCAGACTGGCGTGCAGAAGGACTGTTTCAGAGGGCAGAGTTTGGAGACTGGGGTGCATTGGGGTGCAGAACGCCTCTTACAAAGAGCAGAGTGTGGAGACGGGCTCCAGAAGGACTGCTACAGATCACAGAGTTTAGAGACTGGGTTGAAGAAGGATCTAACAGAGAGCAGATGTTGGGGACCCAGGTGCAGAAGGACTGTTACAGAGCGTAGAAGTTGGAGACTTAGGTGCAAAAGGATCGTAGCAGAGAACAGCGTTTTAAGACTGAGGTGCAGAAGGACTGTTGCAGAGACCACAGGTTGGAGACTGGGGTGCAGAAGGACTGTTGCAGAGAGCAGACGTTGGAGACTGGGGTGCAGAAGGCTTTTTATAGAGAACAGAATTTGGAGACTGGGGTGCAGAAGGCTTGTTACGGATAGGAGAGTTCAAAGAAGGGGTGCTGTAAGTCTGTTAGAGAGGGCAGAGTTGAGAGACTGGGTTGCACAAGGATCTTACAGAGAGCAGATTTTGGAGACTGAGGTGTAGAATGATCGTTGCAGAGAGAAGAGGTTGGAGACTGGGGTGCAGAAAACCTGTTACAGAGAGCAGAGGTTGAAGACTGGGGTGCAGAAGGACTGTTATAGAGAGCAGAGATAGGGTCTGTGTGGCAGAAGGACTTTTGCAGAGAGCAGAAGTTGGAGACTGCAGTACAGAAGGACTGTTGCAGAGAGCAGAGTTTGGGGACTAGGGTACCCAAAATCTTTTTCAGAGAGCAGATGTTGGAAACTGTTGTTCAGAAGGACTGTTGCAGGGAGAAGAAGATGGAGAATGGGATGCAGAAGGACTTTTGCAGAGAGCAGAGGTTGGAGACTGAGGTACAGAAGGACGAACAAAGAAAGCAGAGGTTGGAGACTGGCTTGCAAAGGACCTTTACAGAGAGTAGAGTTTCGAGTCTGTGGTACAGAAGGACTGTTACAGAGAGCAGAGTTTGGAGACTGGGGAGCATAAAGAGTGTTGCAGAGTACAGAGGTTTGAGACTGGGGTGCAGCAGGACCGTTGCAGAAAACAAAATTTGGAGACTGTCGTGGAGAATGAATATTACAGAGAGCAGAGTTTGGTAACTGGGGTCAGAAGGATCTTTCAGAGAGCAGACGTTGGAGACTGGGGTTCAGAAGGATCATTGAAGAGAGCAGATTTTGGACACTGAGGTGCAGAAGGACTGTTGCAGACAGCAGATGTTGGAGACTGAGGTGCAGAAGGACGGTTTTGAGAGCAGATGTATGAGACTGGGGTGCAGAAGGACTCTTTCAGAGATCAGAGGTTGAACACTGAGGTGGAGAAAGACTGTTACAGTGACCAGAGTTTGGAGACTTGGGTGCAGAAGGACTGTTGCAGAGAGCAGAGGTTTTAGACTGAGGTACAGAAGGATCATTGCAGAGAGCAGAGTTGGATTTGGGATGCAGAAGCATTGTTACACAGAGCACACGTTGCAGACTGGGGTGCAGAAGGAATTTTGCAGATACCCGAGTTTGTAGACTGGGGTGCATAAGGACTGTTGCAGATAGCAGAGTTTGGATATGAGGTGCAGAAAAACTGTTACCGAGAGCAGAGGTTGTAGACTGGGGTGCAGAAGGACTTTTGCAGAGAGCAGATTTTGGAGACTGGTGTGTAGAAGTTTCGTTGCAGAGAGCAGAAGTTAGAGACTGCAGTACAGAAAGACTGTTGCAGAGGGCAGAGTTTGGAGACTAGGGTACACAAAAACTTTTTCAGAGAGCAGATGTTGGAAACTGTTGTTCAGAAGGACTGTTAAAGGGAGAAGAAAATGGAGAATGGTATGCAGAAGGACTTTTGCAGAGAGCAGAGGTTGGAGACTGAGGTACAGAAGGATGGACAAAGAAAGCAGTGGTTGGACTCCACCAAGGGAATCAGCAGTCAGCATCTTGAACAGCTGATATATCCACCGCCATTCTCCGACAGATCTCAACAACAAAACAGGTGTGTGGCACTCAGCCCATCCCCCATACATCGGGAACTCGCATAAATTCTCTCCTAGGCTTGCCGGGGGAGGGAGAATCAGAGTGAGCCTGCATAAAGACTAGGGGGGAACTAGAGGCACCTGACCTGCAACCCTCCCTACCCATCTGCAGCCAAAAGGAAACCTGTCTAGCTAGAGCTGGGGGAGGGGCAAGCAGGAAAATCCAAAGGACAGAGTGCCTGGGAACCCAATTGCCAACTGTGGGACACCGGAGATCCAGGCCCACTGATTCGTGCGGCCTGCCCTGCGGCTACAGAAGGCGTGGCGCCCCAGGGAAGCCATTAATTAGCAAGCAGGGAGAGGCTCGGCTGCGATCAGGTGGAATCCCACCAGCCAAGCCCGCACTGACCCCCGGGCTGAGTACGGGATTTTAGACAGGGAAGGAAGCGGTACAGTCACATCCCCCACAGCGGACACTCCACCAAGGGAATCAGCAGTCAGCATCTTGAACAGCTGATATATCCACCGCCATTCTCTGACAGATCTCAACAACAAAACAGGTGTGTGGCACTCAGCCCATCCCCCATACATCGGGAACTCGCATAAATTCTCTCCTAGGCTTGCCGGGGGAGGGAGAATCAGAGTGAGCCTGCATAAAGACTAGGGGGGAACTAGAGGCACCTGACCTGCAACGCCCCCTACCCATCTGCAGCCAAAACGAAACCTGTCTAGCTAGAGCTGGGGGAGGGGCAAGCAGGAAAAATCCAAAGGACAGAGTGCCTGGAATCCCAATCGCCAACTGTGGGACCCCGGAGATCCAGGCCCACTGATTCGTGTGGCCTGCCCTGCGGCTACAGAAGGCTAGCAGGAGAAACCAGGAGGCTAGAGGCAAGGCCCTGGAGACTGGGCAGCTGGAAATTGCAGGCCCGCCGGCGACAGTTCACCCACTGCCCGCATAGCTGGGCGGTAGGAGAACACCCGGCCGCAGGTGACCAATCACCCGCCCTCGGCCTGTGATACTGGGCAGCTAGAGACCGCCTGCCTGCCGCGACTGGGAGCTGAAATCAAACAGAGACAGTCCAGTCACACCACCTCATCAGGATACCGAGGCAAGGAACTGGGGCCGGTCATAGCAAAGTAGTGTCGTCACTGGAGCTCGGACGTCGGATCTTCCTTCACAGTGGAATCCACGACAGCAGGCATAGTTTAACAACACTAAGGAGAGGCATCAGAGTAATACAGAACCAAAACAAATCTATAGAAGAGAGTAGAAACACGACAATCAAATAGAGCTGGAAAGCAACGGGGACAACATGAGAAAACAAGGGAAAAAAGGAGTACAAACAATGCAAGACAACTTAATTCTACAAGAGGACATAGAAACATCAGAAGCAGGGATAGGGAAAGAACTCAAGGCATACCTAACTCAAATGGAAAGGAATATTAGAGAAGACATGAGACAGCAAGTCCAAGCAATAAAAATATATTTTGAAAATGAATTAAACAAACAAATTCAAATGGCAAAGAACGAGCTCTACCAGGAGATAGAGATCTTAAAAAAGAATCAAACTATAATCCTAGAATTGCAGGAGACTATAAACCAAATTAAAAACTCAAACGAGAATATTACAAATAGACTTGATCAAGTAGAAGTCAGAACATCAGATAATGAAGACAAGGTTTATCAACTTGAAAAGAGTATAGTCAACACAGAAAAGATGCTTAAATCCCATGAGCAATCTATTCAAGAGATATGGGATGTCATTAAAAAACCAAATTTGAGAGTCATCGGGATAGAAGAAGGCACAGAGATTCAAACCAAAGGAATGGACAGCATATTAAATAAAATAATTGTAGAAAACTTCCCAGAGATGAAAGATGGAATGGATTGCCAAATCCTGGAAGCCTACAGGACCCCAAACATTCAAAACTATAATAGACCAACTCCAAGACACATAATTATGAAGATAGCCAACATACAGGACAAGGAGAGAATATTAAAAGCTACCAGAGAAAAGAGACAGATTACATTCAGGGGTAAACCAATTAGGTTAACGACTGATTTCTCAGCACAGACTTTGAAAGCGAGAAGATCCTGGAACAATGTATTTCAAACGCTGAAAAATAATGGATTTCAACCAAGAATACTGTATCCAGCAAAATTGAGCTTCAGATTTGACAACGAAATTAAAATCTTTCACGATAAACAAAAGCTAAAAGAATTTGCAGCAAGAAAACCAGCACTGCAAAGCATTCTGAGCAATATACTACAAGAAGAGGAATTGAAAAATAGTGCCCAAAACTAACAACAAGAGGTATCTCAGTAAAGGAGGAGGAAAATAACCAAAAAAGTAAAACTAGCCAAACTAAAATAAATAAATAAAGAAGCATGACTGGAAGTACAAATCATATCTCAATTGTAACTTTAAATGTTAATGGCCTAAACTCACCAATCAAGAGACATAGGCTAGCAACCTGGATCAAAAAAACAAATCCAACAATATGCTGCCTTCAGGAGACTCATATGATAGGAAAAGACATACACAGGCTGAAGGTAAAAGGTTGGGAAAAATCATACCACTCACATGGCCCTCGGAAGCAAGCAGGAGTGGCCATACTCATATCAAATAAAATCAACTTCAAACCTAAGTTAATTAAGAAGGATAAAGAAGGACACTATATACTGTTAAAAGGGACCATCCACCAACAAGACATAACAATTATCAATTTGTATGCACCAAACAATGGAGCTGCAATCTACATAAAACAAACGCTCCTCAAGTTCAAGAGTCAAATAGACCATAACACAATAATTACGGGTGACTTCAACACACCGCTCTCGCCATTAGACAGATCCTCTAGACAAAAGCTGAATAAAGAAACTATAGAACTCAACAGCACAATCAATAACCTAGACCTAACTGACATATATAGAATATACCAACCATCATCAAGTGGATACACGTTCTTCTCAGCAGCACATGGATCCTACTCAAAAATAGGCCATATATTATGCCATAAGGCAAATCTTAGTAAATATAAAAGTGTGCAGATAATACCATGCACCATATCTGACCATAATGGAATGAAATTGGAAATCAATGATAAAAAAAGGAAGGAAAAATCCTACACCACATGGAAAATGAACAATATGTTATTGAATGATCAATGGGTTTCAGAAGACATAGAGGAAGAGATAAAAAAATTCTTAGAGTCAAATGATAATATAGACACAACATACCGGAATCTATGGGACACAATGAAAGCAGTTTTAAGAGGGAAATTCATATCCTGGAGTTCTTTCATCAAAGAAAGGAAAAACCAACAAATAAATGAACTCACACTACACCTCAAAAACCTAGAAAAGGAAGAACAAAACAACAGCAATTGTAGTAGAAGACAAGAAATAATTAAAATTAGAGCAGAAATAAACGAAATTGAAACAAAAAAACCATTGAAAAAATTGATAAATCTAAAAGTTGGTTCTTTGAAAAAATAAATAAGATAGACAAGCCCTTAGCTATGCTAACAAAAAGAAGAAGAGAGAGAACTCAAATTACTAATATACGGGATGAAAAAGGCAATATCACAACAGACACTACAGAAATACAGAAGATAATTAGAAAGTATTTTGAAACCCTATATTCTAATAAAATAGAAGATAGCGAGGATATCGATAAATTTCTTAAGGCATATGATTTGCCCAGATTGAGACAGGAAGACACACACAATTTAAACAGACCAATAACAAAGGAAGAAATAGAAGAAGCCATCCAAAGTCTACCAACCAAGAAAATCCCTGGACCTGATGGGTATACAGCGGAGTTCTACAAAACCTTCAAAGAAGAACTAATACCAATACTTTTCAAACTATTTCAAGAAATAGAAAAAGAAGGAGCTCTTCCAAATTCATTCTATGAGGCCAACATCACCCTGATCCCAAAACCAGACAAAGACACTTCAAAGAAAGAAAACTACAGACCAATATCTCTAATGAACTTGGATGCAAAAATTCACAATAAAATTCTGGCGAATCGAATACAAAAACATATCAGAAAACTTGTGCACCATGATCAAGTAGGATTCATCCCTGGGATGCAAGGCTGGTTCAATATACGGAAATCAATACATGCTATTCACCACATCAATAGGCTTAAAGACAAGAACCATATGATCATCTCGATAGATGCAGAAAAAGCATTTGACAAAATACAACATCCCTTTATGTTCAAAACATTAGAAAAACTAGGGATATCAGGAACTTACCTCAACATTGTAAAAGCTATATATGCTAAACCTCAGGCGAGCATCATCCTAAACGGAGAAAAACTGAAGGCATTCCCTCTAAAATTTGGAACAAGATAGGGATGTGCTCTATCACCACTTCTATTCAATTTAGTTCTCGAAGTACTAGCCAGAGCAATTAGACAGACAAAAGAAATTAAAGGCATAAAAATAGGAAAAGAAGAAATTAAATTATCACTATTTGCAGATGACATGATAATTTACTTAACAGACCCAAAAGGATCTACAAAGAAGCTGCTAGAGGTAATAAATGAATTCAGCAAAGTGGCAGGATATAAAATCAACACGCACAAATCAAAGGCATTCCTGTATATCAGCAAAAAAACCTCTGAAATGGAAATAAGGAAAACCACTCCATTCACAATATCCTCAAAGAAAATAAGATACTTGGGAATCAACCTAACAAAAGAGGTGAAAGATTTATACAATGAAAACTACAGAACCTTAAAGAGAGATATATAAGAAGATCTCAGAAGATGGAAAAATGTACCCTGTTCATGGATAGGCAGAACTAACATCATCAAAATGGCGATATTACCCAAAGTTCTCTACAGGTTTAATGCGATGCCAATCAGAATCCCAAAGACATTTCTTGTAGAAATAGATAAAGCAATCATGAAATTCATATGGAAAAACAAAAGACCCAGAATAGCAAAAGCAATTCTAAGCAGGAAGTGTGAATCTGGAGGTATAGCGATACCAGAGCTCAAACTGTACTACAAAGCAATAGTAACAAAAACAGCATGGTACTGGTACCAAAACAGGCAGGTGGACCAATGGTACAGAATAGAGGACACAGAGACTAATCCACAAAGTTACAACTATCTTATATTTGATAAAGGGGCTAAAAACATGCAAAGGAGGAAGGATATTATCTTCAACAAATGGTGCTGGGAAAATTGGAAATCCATATGCAACAAAATGAAATTGAATCCCTTTCTCTCGCCAGCCACAAAAGTTAACTCAAAATGGATCAAGGAGCTAGATATAAAAACAGAGACACTGCGTCTGATAGAAAGAAAAGTTGGCTACGATCTACATATTGTGGGGTCGGGCTCCAAATTCCTTAATAGAACGCCCGTAGCCCAAGAGTTAATGACAAGAATAAACAAATGGGACCTACTTAAACTAAAAAGTTTTTTCTCAGCAAGAGAAACAGTAAAAGAGGTAAATAGAGAGCCTACATCCTGGGAACAAATTTTTACCCCTCACACCTCAGACAGAGCCCTAATATCCAGAATGTACAAAGAAATCAAAAAATTAAACAATAAGATAACAAATAATCCAATCAACAAATGGGCCAAGTACCTGAACAGACACTTCTCAGAGGAGGACATACAATCAATCCACAAGCACATGAGAAAATGCTCAACATCTCTAGCAATCAGAGAAATGCAAATCAAAACCACCCTAAGATACCATTTCACTCCTGTAAGATTGGCAGCCATTATGAAGTCAAACAACAATAAGTGTTGGCGAGGATGTGGGGAAAAGGGCACACTTGTTCACTGCTGGTGGGACTGCAAAATGGTGAGGCCAATTTGGAAAGCAGTATGGAGATTCCTGGGAAAGCTGGGAATGGATCCACCATTTGACCCAGCTATTGCCCTTCTTGGACTATTCCCTGAGGACCTTAAAAGAGCACACTATACGGATACGGCCACATCAATGATTATAGCAGCACAATTCACAATAGCTAGACTGTGGAACCAACCTAGATGCCCTTCAATAGATGAGTGGATAAAAAAATTGTGGCAGCTATACACAATGGAGTATTATGCAGCACTAAGAAACGACAAAATCATAGAATTTGCAGGGAAATGGATGGCATTAGAGCAGATTATGCTAAGTGAAGCTAGCCAAGCCCTAAAAAACAAATGTCAAATGTCTTCTTTGATATAAAGAGAGCCACTAAGAATAGAACAGGAAGGAAGAGCATGAGGAAAAGACTAACAGTAAACTAAGACGAATGGGGGGAGAGAAAGGAAGAGTGAAGGGAAAACATATGGAAATGGTAGGAGACCTTCAGTGATACACAAAATAATAAGAGGTTATGAGGGGCAAGGGGGTGGGGGGAAAAAAGGGGAGAGAATTGAACAACAGCAGAGGAGGTAGAGAGGGATGTTGGGAGGGGAGGGGTGGGGAGGGGGGATAGTAGGGGATAGGAAAGGTAGCAGAATACAACAGTCACTAATATGCCATTATGTAAAAATGTGAGTATGTAACAGAAGTGAGTCTGTATTATGTATTTGGGGAGTTCAAAACCCAATTGAGTCGAATGTATGAAAGATGATATGTCTTGAGCTCTGTAATGTTTTAACAACCAATAAAAAAAAAAAAAAAAAGAAAGCAGAGGTTGGAGACTGGCTTGCAAAAGGACCTTTACAGAGAGCAGAGTTTCGAGACTGCGGTACAGAAGGACTGTTACAGAGAGTAGAGTTTGGAGACTGGGGAGCATAAGGAGTGTAGCAGAGTACCGAGGTTGGAGACTGGGGTGCTGCAGGACCGTTGCAGAAAACAGAGTTTGGAGACTGGCGTGGAGAATGAAAATTACAGAGAGCAGAGTTTGGTAACTGGGGTCAGAAGGATCTTTCAGAGAGCAGACGTTGGAGACTGGGGTTCAGAAGGATCGTTGAAGAGAGCAGATTTTGGACACTGTGGTGCAGAAGGACTGTTGCAGAGAGCAGATGTTGGAGACTGGGGTGCAGAAGGACTGTTTAGAGAGCAGATGTATGAGACTGGGGTGCAGAAGGACTCTTTCAGAGAGCAGAGGATGAAGACTGAGGTGGAGAAAGACTGTTACAGAGAACAGAGTTTGGAGACTTAGGTGCAGAATAACTGTTGCAGAGAGCAGAGGTTTAAGACTGAGGTACAGAAGGATCATTGCAGAGAGAAGAGATGGAGTTGGGATGCAGAAGCACTGTTACACAGAGCACACGTTGCAGACTAGGGTGCAGAAAAAATTTTGCAGACACCAGAGTTTGTAGACTGGGGTGCATAAGGGCTGTTGCATATAGCAGAGTTTGGATATGAGGTGCAGAAAGACTGTTACCAAGAGCAGAGTTTGTAGACTGGGGTTCAGAAGGACTGATACAGAAAGCAGAGGTTTGAGACTGGGGTGCAGAAGGACCATTTCAGAGAGAAGTACTTGGAGACCATGGTACAGAAGGACTGTTACAGAGTAGAGTTTGGCAACTGGGGTGCAGAAGGAGTGTTGCAAAGAACAGAGATTAGAGACTGAGGTGCAGAAGGACCGTTTCAGAGAGCAGAGTTTTTAGTAAGGTTGCAGAAGGATGTTACACAGAGCAGAGATTGTAGATCGAGGTGCAGCAGGACTGTTACAGAGAGCAGAGGTTGGAAACTGGGGTGCAGAAGAATTTTTATAGAGAACAGACTTTGGAAACTGGGGTGCAGAAGGCCTGTTATGGAGAGGAGAGTTGGAGAAGGCGTGCAGAAGGACTGTTACAGAGGGAAGAGTTTAGAGACTGGGTTGCTGACGAAACTTACAGAGAGCAGATGTTGGAGAGTGAGGTGCAGAGGGACTGTAACAGAGAGTAGAGGTTGGAGACTGAGGCACAGAATTATTGTTACAGAGAGCAGAGTTTGGAGACTGGGGTTAAGAAGGACTGTTGCAGATACCAGAGTTTGGAGACTGGGGTGTAGAAGGACTGTTGCAAAAACCAGAAGTTGGAATCTGGGGTGCTGAAGGACTGTTGCAGAGTGCAGATGTAGGAGGCTGTGATGCAGAAGGACTGTAACAAAAAGCAGAGGTTTGCAACTGTGGTGCAGAAGGACTGATAAAGAAAGCAGAGATTGGAGACTGGGGTGCAGAAGGCCTGTTACAGAGAACAGAGTTTGGTGACTGGAGTGCAGAAGGATCGTTGGATACAGCAGAGT
This sequence comes from Ictidomys tridecemlineatus, assembly GCF_052094955.1. Classification (NCBI taxonomy): domain Eukaryota; kingdom Metazoa; phylum Chordata; class Mammalia; order Rodentia; family Sciuridae; genus Ictidomys; species Ictidomys tridecemlineatus. The sequence continues at coordinate 131,465 of NW_027526155.1, forward strand.
TTCCAGACTCAGGTGCAGAAGAACTGTTGCAGAGAATAGATGTTGGAGACTTGAGTGCAGAAGGACTCTTACAGAGAGGAGATGTTGGTGACTGAGGTGCAGAAGGTTCGTTTCAGAGAGCAGAGGTTGGACACTGGGGTAAAGAACGATTGTTACACAGAGCAGAGGTTGAAGACTGAGGTGTAGAAGGACTGTTACAGAAAGCAGATACGGGAGACAGGGGTGCAGGACTGATACAGAGCAGAAGTTGTAGACTGAGGTACAGTAAGACTGTTACAGAGAGCAGAGGTTGGAGACTCGGGTGCAGAAGGATTGTTGCAGAGAGCAGAGTTTTCAGACTGAGGTACAAAAGAACTGTTGAAGAGAGCAGATGTTGGAGATTGGGGTGCACAAGGACTGTTGCAGCGAGCAGGGGTTGGAGACTGGGGTGCAGAGTGATCATTGCAGAGAGAAAAGGTTGGACACTGGGGTGCAGAAGGACTGATACATGGATCAGATGTTAGAGACTGGGGTGCAGAAGGTCTTTTAAAGAAAGCAGAGTTTAGAGAGTGAGGTGCAGAAGAACTGTTACAGAGAGCAGAGTTTGGAGACTGGGTTGCAGAAGGATCTCACATAGAGCAGAGGTTGGAGACTGAGGTGTAAAAGCACAGTTACAGAAAGTAGAGGATGGAGACTCAGGTGCAGAAGGACCATTGCAGAGAGCAGAGTTTGGAGACTGGGGTCTATTAGGACTGTATCTGAGAGCAGAGGTTTTAGAGTAAGGTGCAGAGGGGCAGTTAAACAGAGCACAGGTTGAAGACTGGGGTGCTGAAGGACTGATAAAGAAAGCAGAGTTTGGAGACTCGGGTGTAGAAGTACCCTTACAGAGAGCAGAGGTTGGAGAATGCAGTACAGAAGGACTGTTACAGAGAGCAGCGGTTGGAGACTGGGGTGGAGAAGGACTGCTGCAGAGAGCAAATTTTTGAGAATGGGTTGCAAAAGTACTGTTACAGAGAGCAGAGGATAGAGACTGGGTTGCAGAAGGAATGTTGCAGAGAGAAGAGTTTGCAGACTGAGTTGCAGAAGGACTGTTACAGAGGGCAGAGTTTTGAGATTGTGGTGCAAAACGACTGATACAGAAAGCAGAGGTTGGATACTGGGGTGCATAAGGACCCTTACGGAGAACAGCGGTTGGAGACTGCCGTACAAAAGGACTGTTGCAGAAAGCAGAGGTTGGAGACTGGAGTGCCAAAGAACTGATGTAGAAAGTAGAGGTTGAAGACTGGGGTGCTGATGGATCGTTGGGGCGAACAGAGAATTTATACTGGGGTGTAGAAGGACTGTTGCAGAGAGCAGAGTTTGGAGACTGGGGTGTAGAAGGACTGTTGCAGAGAACAGACGTTGGAGACTGGGGTGCAGAAGGATCGTTGGTGGGAGCAGAGTATGGAGACTGGGGTGTAGAAGGACTGTTGCAGAGAGCAGAGGTTGGAGACTGTGGTGGAGAATGACTGTTGCAGAGAGCAGATGTTGGAGACTGGGATGCAAAATGACTGTTGCAGAGAGCAGAGGATGGAGTCTGGGGTGCAGAAGGACTATTGCAGAGAAAAGAGGTTGCAGACTGAGATGCAGAAGGACTGTTACACAGAGCAGAGGTTGAAGACTGAGGTGAAGAAGGACAGTTACAGAGAGCAGATGTGGGAAACAGGGGTGCAGGACTGATACAGAGTAGAATTTGAAGACTGAGTTACAGAAGGACTGTTACAGAGAGCAGAGGTTGGAGACTCGGGTGCAGAAGAATAATTGCAGAGAGCAGAGTTTTCAAACTGAGGTACAGAAGAACTGTTGCAGAGATCAGATGTTGGAGATTGGGGTGCACAAGGACTGTTGCAGCGAGCAGAGATTGGAGACTGGGGTGCAGAGGGATCGTTGCAGAGAGCCCAGGTTGGAAAGCGCGGTGCAGAAGGCCTTTTACAGAGAGCAGAGTTTGGAGACCAGCTGCAGAAAAACTGTTACAGAGAGCAGATATTGGAGACTGGGGTGCAGAAGGAGTGTTGCAGAGCAGATAATGGAGACTAGGGTGTAGAAAGACTCTTCCAGAGAGCAGAGGTTTTAGACTGGGGTGCAGAAGCATCATACAGAAAGCAGAGTTTGGAGACTGAGGTGCAGAAGGACTGTTGCAGAGAGCAGAGATTGGAGACTGGGGTCCAGAAGGATTGATACAGAGGGCAGAGTTGGAAGACTGGGGTGCAGAAGCATCTTACAGCGAGCGAAGTTTGGAGACTGAGGTGCAGAATGACTGTTGCAGAGAGCAGAGGTTTTGAGACTGGGGTGCAGAAGGACTGTTATAAAGAGCAGAGTTTGGAGACTGGGGAGCAGAAGGACTGTTGCAGAGTACAGAGGTTTGAGACTGGGGTGCAGCAGGACCGTTGCAGAAAGCAGAGGTTGGAGACTGGCTTGGAGAAGAAATATTACAGAGAGCAGATTTTGGAAACTGGGGTGCAGAAGGATTTTTCAGAGAGCAGAGGTTGGAGACTGAGGTGCAGAATGATCGTTGCAGAGAGTAGATGTTGAAGACTGGGGTTCAGAAGGATTGTTTAGAGAGCAGATGTTGGAGACTGGGGTGCAGAAAGACTCTTGCAGTAAGAAGAGATTGAAGACTGAGGTGGAGAAGATTGTTACAGAGAAAGCGGTTGGAGACTGAGGTACAGAAAGATTGTTGCAGAGAGCAGAGGTTTAAGACTGAGGTACAGAAAGATCGTTGCAGAGAGCAGAGGTTGAGAGTTGGCTGCAGAGGGACTGCTACACAGAGCACAAGTTGCAGACTGGGGTGCAGAAGGAATGTTGCATACAGCAGCGGTTGGAGACTGGGGTGCATAAGGACTGTTGCAGAGATCAGAGTTGGATATGAGGTGCAGAAGGACTGTTACAGAGAGCAGAGTATGTAGACTGGGGAGCAGAAGAACTGATACGGAAAGCAGAGGTTGGAGACTGGTGTGCAGAAGGACTGTTACAAAGAGCAGAGTTTGGAGAATGCGGTAGAGAAGGACTGTTACAGGGAGCAGAGGTTGGCAACTGAGGTTCAGAAGGAGTGTTGCAAAGAACAGAGGTTGGAGACTGAGGTTCAGAATGACTGTTACAGAGAGCAGAGTTTTTAGACAAGGTTGCAGAAGAATGTTACAGAGAGCAGAGTTTGTAGACCGAGTTGTAGCAGGAATGTTAAAGAGAGCAGAGGTTGGAGACTGGGGTTCAGAAGCCCTGTTATGGAGAGCAGAGTTTGGAGAAGGGCTCTAGAACGACTGTTACTGATGGCAGAGTTTGGAGACTTGGTTGCAGAAGAATTTTACAGAGAGCAGATGTTGGAGACTGAGGTGCAGAAGGACTGTTAGAGAGAGTAGAAGTTGGAGACTGAGTTTCAGAAGGATCGTTACAGAGAACAGAGGTTGGAGACTGGGGAACAGAAAAATCGTTTCATTCAGCAAAGTTTCCAGACTGAGATGCAGAAAGACTGTTACACAGAGCAGAGGTTGAAGACTGAGGTGAAGAAGGACAGTTACAGAGAGCAGATGTGGGAGACAGGGGTGTAGGACTGATACAGAGCAGATTTTGGAGACTGAGGTACAGAAGGACTGTTACAGAGAGCAGAGGTTGGAGACTCAGGTGCAGAAGAATAATTGCAGAGAGTAGAGTTTTCATACTGAGGTACAGAAGAACTGTTGCAGAGATAAGATGTTGGAGATTGGGGTGCACAAGGACTGTTGCAGCGAGCAGAGATTGGAGACTGAGGTGCAGAGAAATCGTTGCAGAGAGCAGAGGTTGGAAAGCGGGGTGAAGAAGGCCTTATTCAGAGAGGAGAGTTTAGAAACTGAGGTGCAGAAAAACTGTTACAGAGAGCAGAGATTGGAGACTGGGGTGCAGATGCAGTGTTGCAGAGCAGATTATGGAGAGTAGGGTGTAGAAGGACTCTTCCAGAGAGCAGAGGTTGTAGACTGGGGTGCAGAAGCATCATACAGAAAGCAGAGTTTGTAGACTTAGGTGCAGAAGAACTGTTGCAGAGAGCAGAGATTCGAGACTGGGGTCCAGAAGGACTGATACAGAGGGCCGAGTTTGGAGACTGGGGTGCAGAAGCATCTTACAGCGAGCGAAGTTTGGAGACTGAGGTGCAGAAAGACTGTTGCAGAGAGCAGAGGTTTTGAGACTGGGGTGCAGAAGGACTGTTATAAAGAGCAGAGTTTGGAGACTGGGGAGCAGAAGGACTGTTGCAGAGTACAGAAGTTTGAGACTGGGGTGCAGCAGGACCGTTGCAGAAAGCAGAGGTTGGAGACTGGCGTGAAGAAGGAATATTACAGAGAGCAGATTTTGGAAACTTGGGTGCAGAAGGATTTTTCAGAGAGCAGAGGTTGGAGACTGAGGTGCAGAATGATCGTTGCAGAGAGTAGATGTTGGAGACTGGGGTGCAGAAGGATTGTTAGTGAGCAGATGTTGGAGACTGGGGTGCAGAAGGACTCTTGCAGAGATCAGACTTTGAAGACTGAGGTGGAGAAGGACTGTTACAGAGAAAGCAGTTGGAGACTCGGGTACAGAAGGATTGTTTCAGAGAGCAGAGGTATAAGACTGAGGTACAGAAAGATTGTTGCAGAGAGCAGAGGTGGAGACTTGGCTGCAGAAGGACTGTTACACAGAGCACAAGTTGCAGACTAGGGTGCAGAAGGAATGTTGCAGACAGCAGCGGTTGGAGACTTGGGTCCATAAAAACTGTTGCAGAGAGCAGAGTTGGATATGAGGTGCAGAAGGACTGTTGCAGAGAGCAGAGTATGTAGACTGGGGAGCAGAAAAACTGATACAGAATGTAGAGGTTGGAGACTGATGTGCAGAAGGACTGTTACAAAGATCAGAGTTTGGAGAATGCGGTACAGAAGGACTGTTACAGAGAGCAGAGTTTGGCAACTGGGGTGCTGAAGGAGTGTTGCAAAAAACAGAGGTTGGAGACTGAGGTTCAGAAGGACTGTTACAGAGAGTAGAGTTTTTAGACAAGGTTGCAGAAGGATCTAACAGAGAGCAGAGTTTGTAGACCGAGGTGCAGCAGGACTGTTAAAGAGAGCAGAGGTTGGAGACTGGGGTTCAGAAGGCCTGTTATGGAGAGCAGAGTTTGGAGAAGGGCTCTAGAACGACTGTTACTGATGGCAGAGTTTGGAGACTTGGTTGCAGAAGGATTTTACAGAGAGCACATGTTGGAGACTGAGGTGCAGAAGGACTGTTACAGAGAGTAGAGGTTTGAGAATGAGTTTCAGAAGGATCGTTGCAGAGAACAGAGGTTGGAGACTGGGGTACAGAAGGATCGTTTCAGTCAGCAGAGTTTCCAGACTGAGATTCAGAAGGACTCTTACACAGAGCAGAGTTTGAAGACTGAGGTGAAGAAGGACAGTTACAGAGATCAGATGTGGGAGACAGGGGTGGAGGACTGATACAGAGCAGAAGTTGGAGACTGAGGTACAGAAGGACTGTTACATAGAGCAGAGGTTGGAGACTCGGGTGCAGAAGGACAATTGCAGAGAGTAGAGTTTTCAGACTGAGGTATAGAAGAACTGTTGCAGAGAGCAGGTGTTGGAGATTGGGGCGCTCTAGGACTGTTGCAGTGAGCAGAGATTGGAGACTAGGGTGCAGAGGGATGGTTCCAGAGAGCAGATGTTGAAAAGCGGGGTGCAGAATGACTGTTACAGAGAGCAGAGATTGGAGACTGGGGTGCAGAAGGACTGTTGCAGAGCAGATTATGGAGACTAGGGTGTAGAAGGACTGTTCCAGAGAGCAGAGGTTGGAGACTGGGGTGCAGAAGGACTGTTGCAGAGATCAAAGGATGGAGACTGGGTTTGAGAAGGACTGTTGCAGAGAGCAGAGGTTGGAGACTGGGGTGCAAAAGAAATGTTGCAGAGAGCAGTATTTGGAGACTTGGGTGCATATGGACTATTGCAGACAGCAGAGGTTGCAGACTGAAGTGCAGAAGGACTGATACAGACAGCAGAGTTTCGAGAATGTGGTGCAGAAGGACTGATACAGAAAGTAGAGGTTGGAGAATGTGGTGCAGAAGGACCCTTAAAGAGAACATAGGTTGGAGACTGCGGTACAGAAGGACTGTAACAGAGAGCAGAGATTTTAGACTGGGGTGCAGAAAAAATGTTGTAGAGATCAGAGTTTGGAGACTTCGGTGCAGAAGGAACATTGCAGAAAGCAGAGGTTGAAGACTGGGTTTCAGAAGGATCTAATAGAGAGCAGAGTTTGCACACTGAGGTGCAGAACGACTGTTGCAGAGAGCAGAGGTTGGGGATTGGGGCACAGAACGACTTTTGCAGAGAACAGAGGTTGGAGTTTGAGGTGCAGAAGGACTGTTACAGAGAGCAGAGGTCGGAGACTGGGGTGCAGAATGACTGATACAAAACGCAGAGTTTTGAGACTCGGGCGCGTAAGGACCGTTACAGAGAACAGAGTTTGGAGACTGCAGTACAGAAGGACTGTTACAGAGAGCAGAGGTTGGAAACAGGTGTGCAAAATTATCTTACAGAGAGCATACGTTGAAGACTGGGGAGCAGAAATACTCTTGCAGAGCAGATTATTGAGACAAGGGTGTAGAAGTCCTGTTACAGAGAGCAGAGGTTGTAGACTGGGGTGCAGAAGCATCATACAGAGAGCAGAGTTTGCAGACTTAGGTGCAGAAGAACTGTTGCAGAGAGCAGAGATTGGAGACTGGGGTGCAGAAGGACTGATACAGAGGGCAGAGTTGGGAGAGTGGTGTGCAGAAGCATCTTACAGCGAGCGAAGTATTGAGACTGAGGTGGAGAAAGACTGTTGCAGAGAGCAGAGGTTGCAGACTGGGGTGCAGAAGGACTGTTAAAGAGAGCAGAGTTTTGAGACTTGGGTGCAGAAGGCCTGTTACAGAGAGAAGAGGTTGGAGACTGAAGTGCTGAAGGCCTCTGACAGAGAGCATTGATTGGAGACTGAGGTTCAGAAGGACAGTTGCAGAGAACAAATGTTGGAGACTAGGGTGCATAAGGACCGTTGCTGAGAGAAGAGGTTGCAGACTGATGTGCAGAAGGACTTTTACAGAGAGCACAGGTAGGAAACTGGGGTCCAAAATGAATGTTGCAGAGAGCAGAGGTTGAATACCTGGGTGCAGGATGACTGTTACAGAAAGCAGAGTTTAAAGACTGAGGTGCAGAAACACTGTTAAAGAGAGCAGAGGTCGGAGATTGGGTTCAAAAGGACTTATTGAGAAAGCAGATATTGGAGACTGGGGTGCAGAATGACGGATAAAGAGAGCAGAGGTTGGAGACTCCGGTACAGAAGGACTGCTACAGAGTGCAGAGTTTGGAGAATGGGGTGATAAGGACTGTTTCAGAGAACAGAGGTTGCAGACTGGGGTGCAGAAGCACCTTAGCAGAGAGCAGAGTTTGGAGACTGAGGTGCAGAATTATTGTTAAAGAGAGTAGAGTTTGGAGATGGGGTGCAGAAAGACTGTTTCAGTGAGCAGAGTTTGCAGACTGGGTTTCAGAAGGGTCTCACAGAAAGAAGAGGTTGGAGACTGATGTACAGAAGGACTGTTACAGAGAGCAGAGTTTGGAGACTGGGATGTAGAAGGATTGTTGCAGAGAGCAGAGTTTTCAGAAATAGGTACAGAACAACTGTTGCAGAGAGCAGATGTTGGAGACTGGGTGAACAAGGACTGTTGCAGGGAGCACAGGTTAGAGACAGGGTGCTGAAGGATCGTTGCAGAGAGCAGAGGTTGGAGACTGGGGTGCAGAAGGACTGATAAAAACAGCAGAGGTTGGAGACTAGGGAACAGAAGGCCTGTTACATAGAGCAGAGTTTGGAGACTGGGGTGCAGAAGGACTGTTACAGAGAGCAGAGTTTTGAGACTGGGTTGCAGAAGGATCTTACAGAGATCAGAGTTTGGAGACTGAGGTGCAGAAGCACTGTTGCAGAGTAGAGTTTGGAGACCGAGGTGCAGAAGGACCGTTTCAGAGAGCAGAGCTTGGAGACTGAGGTGCAGAATGATTGATAAAGGGAACAAAGGTTGGAGACTGGGGTTCAGAAGGACTGTTGCAGAGAGCAGAGGTTTTAGACTGGGGTTTAGAAGGACTGTTGCAGAGAGTAGAGGTTGGAGATTGGGGTGAAGAAGGACTGTAGCAGAGAGCAGTGGTTGGATACTAAGGTGCAAAAAAACAGTTACACAGAACAAAGGTTCGAGACTCGGGTGCAGAAGGACTAAGACAGAAAGCAGAGCTTGGAGACTCATGTGCAGAAGGACCCTTACAGAGGGCAGTGGTTGGAGACTGAAGTACAGAAAGACTGTTAAAAAGAGCAGAGGTTGGAGACTGGGGTGGAGAAGAACTGTTGCAGAGAGCAGATGTTGGAGACTGGTGTGCAAAAGGACTGTTGCAGAGAGCAGAGGATGGAGACTGGGGTTTCAGATGACTGTTTCAGAAAGCAGAGATTGCAGACTGAGTTGCAGAAGGACTGATACAGAGGGCATAGCTTGGAGACTGTGGTTCAAAACGACTGATACAGAAAGCAGAGATTGGATACTGGAGTACATAAAGACACTTACGGAGAAAAGAGTTTGGAGGCTGCGGTACAGAAGGACTGTTACAGAGAGCATGGGTTCGAGAGTGGGGTGCAGAAGGATTATTGGGGTGAGCAGAGTATGGAGACTGGGTTGTAGAAGGACTGTTGCAGAGAGCAGAGTTTGTAGATTGGGTTGTAGAAGGACTGCTGCAGAGAGCAGACTTTGGAGCCTCGGGTGCAGAAGGACTGTTGCATAAAGCAGAGGCTGAAGACAGGTGTGCAGAATTATCTTACAGAGAGCATATGTTGGAGACTGGGGTGCAGAAGGACTGTTGTATAGCAGATTATGTTAGACTAAGGTGTAGATGGACTGTTTCTGAGAGCAGAGGTTGTAGAATGGGGTGCAGAAGCATCATAAAAAGAGCAGAGTTTGGAGACTGAGGTGAAGAAGCACTGTTGCAGAGAGCAGAGATTGGAGACTGGGGTGCAGAAAGACTGATACAGAGAGCATAGTTGGGAGACTGGGGTGCAGAAGCATCATACAGCAAGCGAAGTATGGAAACTTGGTGCAGAAAGACTGTTGCAGAGAGCAGATGTTGGAGACTGGGGTACAGAAGGACTGTTACAGAGAGCAGAGGTTGGAGACTGCAGTAGAGAAGGACTGTTATAGAGAGCAGATGTTGTAGACTGTCGTGCAGAAAGACTTTTGCAGAGAACAGCAGTTGGAGACTGGGGTGCATATAAACCGCTGCTGAGAGAAGAGGTTGGAGACTGATGTGCAGAAGGATTGTTATAGAGAGCATAAGTTGGAGACTGAGGTGCAGAAGAACTGTTACAGAGAGTAGAGTTTGGAGACTTGGGTGCAAAAGGACTTATACAGAGAGCAGAGGTTGGAGACTGGGGTACAGAAGGAATGTTGCAGAGTGCAGAGTTTTAAACTGTCGTCAAGAAAGACTGTTGCAGAGAGCAGAGGTGGGAGACGGGGTGCAGAAGGACTATTTCAGAGAACAGAGGTTGAAGCCTGTGGTGCAGAAAGACTGATACAGAAAGCAGAGTTTGGAGACGGGGATGAAGAAAGACCATTACAGAGATCAGAGGTTGGATACAGGTGTGCAGAAGAATCGTACAGGAAGCAGAGTTTTGAGACTGGGGTGTAGCAGGAGTGCTGCAGAGAGCAGAGATTGGACACTGGGGTGCAGAAGGACTGTTGCAGAGAGCAGAGGTTAAAGACTGTGGTGCAGAAGGACTGTTGCAGAGAGGAGAGTTTGGAGACTGGGTTGCTGAAGGATCTTACAGAGAGCAGAGGTTGGAGACATAGGTGCAGGTGGACTGTAACAGAGAGCAGTGGTTTGAGACTGGGGTGCAGAAGGATCGTGCAGAGAGCAGAGGTTTCAGACTGAGGTCTAGAATGACGGTTACAAAGAGCAGACATTGGAAACTGAGGTGTAGAAGGACTGTTACACATAGGAGAGTTTGGAGACTCCGGTGCAGAAGGACTGTTACAGGAAGCAGAGTTTGGAAATTGGGGTGCAGAAGCACTGTTGTAGAGAGCAGAGGTTGGAGACTGCGGTATAGGACTGTTACCGAGAGCAGAGGTTGGAGACTGGGGTGCAGAAGGATTCTTAAAAAGAGCACAGGTTGTAGACTGAATTGCACACGGTTAGATACAGAGAACAATGGTTAGAGACTGGGGTTCAGACAGACTGATACAGAAAGCAGAGGTTGGAGACTGGGGTGTAGAAGGACCCTTACAAAGAGCACAGGTTGGAGACTTCGGTACAGAAGGACTGTTACAGAGAGGAGATCTTGGAGTCTGGGGAGCAGAAGTACTGTTTCAGAGGACAGAGGTTGGAGACTGGGGTGGAGAAATAATGTTACAAAGAGCAGAGTCTGGAAACTGGAGTGCAGAAGGATATTACAGAGAGCAGAGGTTGGAGACTGTGGTGCAGAAGGACTGTTGCAGAGAGCAGACGTTGGAGACTGGGGTGTAGAAGTAATGTTGCAGACAGCAGATATTGGAGACTGGGGTTCAGAAGGACTGTTACTGAGAGCACAATTTGATGACTGGGGTGAAGAAGGACAGTTACAGAGAGCAGAGGTTGGAGACTGGGGTTCAGATGGATCTTACAGAGAGCAGAGTTTGGAGACTGGGGTGCAAAGGACTGTTGCAGAGGGCAGATGTTTGAGACTCGGGTGGAGAAGAATTGTTGAAGAGAGAAGAGGTTGGAGACTGGAGTGCAGAAGTTCTGTTACAGAGAGCAGAGTTTAAAGATTGTTGTGCAGAACGACTGTTACAGAGTGCAAAGTTTAAAGACTGGGGTGCAGAAGGACTGTTACAGAGAGCAGAGGTTGAAGATTGGGGTTCAGATGGATCTTACAGAGAGCAGAGTTCGGAGACTAGGGTGAAAAAGACTGTTGCAGAGAGCAGATGTTGGAGACTTGGGTGGAGAAGAATCATTGCAGAGAGAAGAGGTTGGAGACTGGAGTGCAGAAGTCCTGTTACATAGAGCAGAGTTAAAAGACTGTTGTGCAGAAGAACTGTTACAGAGAGCAGAGGTTGGAGACTGGGGTGCAGAATAACTGATATTGAAAGTAGAGTTTAGAGACTGGGGTGCAGAATGAACGTTACAGACATCAAAGTTTGGAGACTGCGGTACAGAAGAACTGTTATAGAGAGCAGAATTTGGAGCCTGGGGTGCAGAAGCACTGTTGCAGAGAACAGAGTTTGGATACTGGGGTGCAGAAGAATCGTAGCAGAGAGCAGAGGTTGAAGACTGAGGTGCAGAAGGACTGTTATAGAGAGCAAAGTTTGGAGACCGGGGTGAAGAAGGATCTTACAGAGAGCAGAGGTTGGAGACTGGGGTGCAGAAGGACTGTTGCAGAAAGCAGAGTTTAAAGACTGGGGTGCAGAAGGACTGTTGCAGGGAGCAGTGGTTGGAGACTGAGGTGCAGATGGTTCATTGCAAAGAGAAGAGGTTGGAGACTGGGGTGCATTAGGCCTGTTACAGAGAGCAGAGTTTGGAGACTGGGGTGCAGAAGGACTGTTTCTGAGAGCAGAGGTTCGCGACTGGGGTGCAGAAGAACTGATACAGAAAGCTGACGTTGGAGACTGGGGTGCCGAAGGACTGTTACAGAGAGCAGAGTTTTGAGACTGTGTTACAGAAGGACTGTTACAGAGAGCAGAGGTTGGATACTGGGGTGCAGAAGGACTGAATCAGAGAACAGAGTTTAGAGACTGGGGTGCAGACAAACCGTTTCAGAGAGCAGAGGTTGGAGACTCAGGTGCAGAAGGATTTTTACAGAGAGCAGAGGTTGGATAGTGGTGTCCAAAAGGACTGATCCAGAGAGCATATGATGGAGAATGGGGTTTAGAAGGCCTGTTACAGAGAGCAGCGGTTGAAGACTTAGGTGCTGAAGGATCATTTCAGAGAGCAGATATTGAAGACTGAGGTGCAAAAGAACTGTTACTGAGAGGAGCGGTTTGATACTGGGGTTAATAAGGATTCTTAAAGAGAGCAGAGGATGGAGACTGGGGTGCAGAAGGAGTTTTACAGAGTGCAGAGTTTGGAGATTGGGGTTCAGAAGAACTGTTACAGAGAGCAGAGGTTGGAGACTGGGGTGTAGAAGGTCTTTTACAAGGAAAAAAGTTTGAAGATGTACGTGAAGATGAATTTTTAAACACAGCAGAGTTTGGACACTGATTGGCAGAAGGACAGTTACAGAGAGCAGAGCTTGGAAACTGGGGTGCAGAAGGATTGTTGCAGAAAGCAGAGTTTGGAGAATGTGGTGAAGGAGGTTCGATGCAGAGAGCAGCAGTTGAAAACTTAGGTTCAGCACGATCGCTACAGAGAGCAGAGGTTGGAGACTGGGGTACAGAAGGACAGTTGCAGAGAGCACTTTTTGGAGACTGGGGTGAAGAAGGACTGTAGCAGAGAGCAGAGGTTGAAGACTGGGGTGCAGAAGGATCGTTACAGAGAGCAGAGTTTGGAGACTGGGGTGAAGAAGGACTGTTATAGAGAGCAGAGGTTGGAGACTTGGTTGCAGAATAACTGATATCGAAAGTAGAGTTTGGAGTCTCGGGTGCAGAAGGACAATTGCAGACAGTAGAGGTTGGAGACTTCAGTATAGAAGGACTTTTACAGAGAGCAGAGTTTGGAGCCTGGGGTGTACAAAGACTTCTGCTTAGAATAGAGGTTGGAGAATGGGGTGCAGAAGGACTGTTGCAGAAAGCAGAAGTTGGAGACTGAGCTGCAGAAGTATCATTTTAGAGAGCAGAGTTTTTAGACTGAGGTACAGAAGAACTGTTACAGTGAGCAGATGTGAAAGACTGGGGTGTACAAGGACTGTTGCAGAGAGTAGCAGTTGGAGAATGGGGTCCAGAACGACTGTTGCCGAGAGCAGAGGTTGGAAACTGGGGTGGAGAAAAACTGCTGCAGAGAGTAGAGGTTAAAGACTGAGGTGTAGAAGGACTGTTACAGAGAGCAGACATTGGAGACTGGGGTGCAGAAAGACTTATACAGAAAACAGATGTTGGTGACCTGGGTGCAGAATGACTGTTGCAGAGAGCAGAGGTTGGAGACTGAGGTAAAGAAGGACTGTTGCAGAGATCAGATGTTGGAGACTGGGTTGCAGAAGGACTGTTGCAGAGAGCAGAGATTGCAGACTGGGCTTCAGAAGGACCCTTACAGAGAACAGAGGTTGGAGACTGCGGTACAGAAGAACTGTTACAGAGAGCAGAGTTTGGAGACTGGGGTGCTGAATAAGTGTTTTAGAGATCAGAGGTTGGAGACTGAGGTGCAGAAGGACCATTGCAGAAAGCAGAGGTTGGAGATTGGGGTGCAGAAGTACTGTTGCAGAGAGAAAAGTTTGGTGTCTGAGGTGCAGAAGGACTGTTACAGAGAGCAGAGTTTCGAGACCCGGGTGCAGAAGGACTGATACAGAAAGGAGAGTTTGGAAACTGGAATGCAGAATGACCATTACAGAGAGCAGAGGTTGGAGACTGCAGTACTGAAGTACTGTTACAGAGAGCAAAGGTTGGAGACTGCGGTAGAATAGAACTGTTACAGAGAGCATAATTTGGAGACCGGGGTGAGGAAGGACTGTTGCAGAGAGAAGAGGTTGAAGACTGGGTTGCAGAAGGACTGCTGCAGAGAGCAGAGGTGGCAGAGTGAGGTGCAGAAGGCCTGTTACATATAGAAGAGTTTGGAGACTGTGGTGAAGAAAGACTGATACAGAAAGCAGATGTTGCAGACTGGGGTTCAAAAGGACTCTTACGGAGAACAGAGGTTGAATACTGCGGTACAGAAGAACTGTTGTAGAGAACAGGTTGGAGACTGTGGTGCAGAAGGAATGTTACAGAGAGAAGCGTTTGGAAACTGGGGTGCAGAAGGAATTTTGCAGAGAGCAGACGTTGGAAACTGGGGTGAAAAAGAATCATTGCAGAGAGTAGATTATGGAGACTGGGGTATAGAAGGAGTGTTCTAGAGAGCAGAGGTTGGAGACTGTGTTGCAGAAGGAGTCTTGCAGAGAGCAGTTGTTGAAGACTGATGTGCAGAAAAATTGTTACAGAGAGCAGTGTTTGGAGACTGGGGTGCAGGACTGATACTGAGAGCAGAGGTTTGAAACTGGGGTGCAGAACGACTATTAAAGAAAGCAGAGTTTAGAGACTTGAATGCAGAAGTCCTGTTACAGAGAACAGAGGTTGTAGACTGGGGTGCAGAAAGACTGTTACAGAGTGCAGTGTTTGGAGACTGGGGTGCAGAAGGACTGTTGCAGAGAGCAGAGGTTAAAGCCTGGCGTGCAGAAAGACTTATACAGAAAGCACAGTTTCTAGACTGGGTTGCAGAAAGACTGATACAGAAAGCAAAGGTTGGAGATGGGGTGCAGAAGTACCCTTACAGAGAACAGAGGTTTGAGACTGCGGTACAGAAGTACTGTTACAGAGAGCAGAGGTTGGAGACTGGGGTACACAATAAATGTTGTAGAGGAAAGAGGTTGAAGACTCTGGTGCTGAAGGACCATTGCCGAAAGCATATGTTGGATACTGGGTTTCAGAAGGATCTTACAGAGAGCAGAGTTTGGACACTGAGTTGCAGAAGGACTGTTGCAGAGAGCAGAGGTTGGAGTCTGAGGTGCAGAAGGACTGTTACAGAGAGCAGAGGTTGGTGACTTCGGTGGAAAAGTACTGTTGCAGAGAGCAGATTTTAAAGACTGGGTTGAGGAAGGACTGTTGCAGAGAGCAGAGGTTGGAGACTGGGGTGCAGAAAGACTGTTGCAGAGAGCAGATGTAGCAGAGTGAGGTGCAGAAGGACTGTTATAGAGAGCAGAGTTTGGAGACTGTGGTGCAGAAGGACTGATACAGAAAGCAGAGGTTGGAGACTGGGGTGCAGAAGGACCCTTACAGAGAACAGAGGTTGAAGACTGCGGTACAGAAGAACTGTTGTAGAGAAAAAGGTTGGAGAGTGGGGTGCACAGGGACCATTGCAGAGAGCAAACTTTGGAGACTGGGGTGCAAAAGTAATGTTACAGAGAGCAAGTTTGAAATTGGGGTTCACAAAGATCTTACAGAGATGAAAATTTTGAGACTGGGGTGCAGAAGGTTTGTTGCAGAGAGCAGACGTTGGAGACTGGGGTAAAGAAGGATTGTTGCAGAGAGTAGATTATGGAGACTGGGGTATAGAAGGACTGTTCTAGAAAGCAGAGGTTGGAGACTGGGGTGCAGAAAGACTGTTTCAGAGAGCAGTCGTTGAAGACTGAGATCCAGAAAAACTGTTAAAGAGTGCATGTTTGGAGACTAAGGTGCAGGACTTATACTGAGAGCAGAGTTTGAAGACTGGGGTGCAGAAGGATCTTACAGAGAGTAGAGTTTGGAGACTGAGGTGCAGAAGGACTGCTCCAGAGAGCAGAGGTTAAAGATTGGGGTGCATTAGGACTGTTATATAGAGCAGAGTTCAGAGACTTGGGTACAGAAGGCCTGTTACAGAGAGCAGAGGATGGAGACTGAGGTGCAGAAGGACTGTTAAAGAGATAGATGTTAAATACTGAGTGCCGTTACCCCCTCGCCAGCAAGAAGGACACGACACAGGATTCTTCTCTCAGCAGTTTATTCAGGCCTTTAATTATGTGTCTCTGGAAGCTTCTTATATTATTATTACTACTTCTACTTCTATTTCTATTTCTACTACTACCACTACTCCCTCACCCGAGCGCCCCAGCCTTGATAAAGCATATCAAGTCCCAATGCAAAGCCGCCATGTGGATCTTTCTCACAGGGTGTATTACAGCTATGTGCCAACTCTCCCAAAACAAGGAGTTGTTTATCATAAACCACAGCGGAGCCAGCGCCATCTTGTAATGGCAACCGAAGTCTGCATAAGCGGCAGAAACGGCTCACCACAGTTCCCCCTTTTTGTTTTACTAAGACAATACAGGCGAGAGTAGAGGTCCTATCCCACTGTGCAGAAGTGGCTGCATAGTATGGCTCAGCCCTAAGGAGGCGCCTTCCCTAGATCTGACTCCATATCAGCCGACGCCTTTTTTTGTGGGGCGGGGTGTGGATGGGGCATGGACGTCAAACCCGCATGCAATAGGACATGCTCCCCTTGAGCTCCCTCTTCTCAATGGATCACTCAAGTGCAGTGCCTTGCCTCGCATCCTGTATCGTGACGATGGTGAACAAGAGGGGAATAACTGAGGTTGAACTGTGGCTGTTCAGCAATACAGCTACAAACTAGTTGGAAGCACCCTGAAAGAAAGGCATGGACTTTAAGGCGATAGATAAGCACTAGTGTGGAAACCCGTCTGCGTGCAATGGTATCAAGACCTGCAGAGTGCAAGGGCTTTCCAGCACTAGAAGAAAGACAAAAGAAGGACATGTCGAACCCAGTGCAATGTTATAATAACTTGGGGTGCAATGACCATGTCAAAGATTGACTGTTTAAGATGCGCAAGCCAGACTTGAGGTGAGTTGCCATTTTCTAAAGCAGCAAGAGCTTGGATGAGCATTGCCTTTTCTAGAACAATGCGAGCCTTAAGGCGACAGAGAAGCCAAAAACAAAGTATCACACCAAAGCAACATACTGCCCCCAAAATGCTTACTCCCACCCACTCTTTAAAAAAGGAAAAAGCAGAAGATATTCAATTAGTGAATTGACCCAAAGTCACGGGATCAACACGGGTGTTATTCAAGAGAACTATCTGAGTCAGTTGAGACTGGATCATGTCTTCCGCCGCCATGGACCAATTCTCGGCCAAATAGTCACCGATGATGTGGGAAGCATTCCTGGAATCATTAAATCTGACAGAGGTTATACACAAATGCGCACGTTTGTTAGTGTAACCCAAAAGTACCAGGTCAGACAATTCTTTCAGCTGAACTTGAAGTATATCTATTCTTTGGTTATTAGCTAAAATCCCTGACAAAATATGTTGATTAATTTTATTTGAATAACATTATTAATAGTGGCAGCAGTTTGCACTTGGCTGGCCATGGCTACTCCGGCCGTAACTGCTGCAGCAGCAGCAAGGCCTGCATTAGTTAATGGCCCACCTATATCTCTACAGACTTTTATCCAAGCCTCTATGCCTTTGCTTTTATAAGGAGTAATAGCTGCCTTACATTCTTTAGTACACTGTTCAAAGACCAGTTGTTTAATAAAGGGCATGGCTCTATCGGGATCGCCAAAAATTTTTCCTGCAGCATCCACCATCCTAGCAACAAAGTCTGAGATCTGTATTGACTGTTCTCCAAACTTGAAAATGAAAAGTCCTCCCGGAGCCTTGGATTCCACCCACGTACAGGGGCAGAGCAATGGGTGGATCTATGGGTGGAACATCAGGTATAGAGCCCTCCTCTAGGTTTTCAACTTCCTCCCAGAACTGGATTTATTACCCTTCTCACAGCAGGCTCTTACATCTCTTGTTTCCCGTTTTTTTCTTTCTTATCTTAGTCTTACGTAATTGTTGTAATAACTTGTCTAATTCCTCAGAATTGTTTGAGCTACTTGTGTCCTTGGGAGTGTTTAACTCAGTCAAGTCCAGATAGAGCCTTATCCTCTGTTTAACTTTAGACTCCCTTGTCTATTCATCACTCTTACTCCTAATACTTTCTGCTACCTCACTATGTGACCCCTCTGATTTTTCTTCATGCAATTGCTCAAGAACGGCTTGACCCTCGCTCACAGCTTTCTGGCATTTACCATCCATTATATACCCCCTCACTAATTTCCAAAGCGGAATGGTACCGCCCTTTAAAGTTCCTTGTTTGTAAGCGAAATCTAGATTTTTCCCTAATTTATCCCAACTGGGAATCGTGAGACTCCCTGAAAAAGCAAACCAAGGAGCGACAGAGTCAGTCTCTTCTAAAAACCTCTGTAATGTGCTCCGATTCACTTTAAGTCCCTTGGAACGCAATAACTCGTCCAAGGCCAGCAAAATTGGGCTTGAGGAGTTAACACCCATAATGTTTTCAAAACTATGAAGATGTTTTCAAAACTATGAAGAAAGTGAAAGTAGAAAAGCCCCTCTCTCTCTCTATCTACAGAGGAGCGTACCTATTTTATTATTTTTTCCTTGCTCTCTCTTTAATTACAGAGGAGCGTCTTATTTTATTATTTTTTCCCCGCTCTCTCTTTATCTACAGAGGAGCGTCTTATTTTATTATTTTTTTCTCGCTCTCTCTTTAATTACCGAGGAGCGCCCCGCTTTCATATGCGGATTCCCACTTTACCTGGGACTTACCGGTGCACAACCCTGACAGCTGAAAGTTCTGGATCCTGAGTCCGAGGAGGTATTCCCCGTAGGGGCCACCAACTTCCGTTACCCCCTCGCCAGCAAGGAGGACACGAAACAGGATTCTTCTCTCAGCAGTTTATTCAGGCCTTTAATTATGTGTCTCTGGAAGCTTCTTTTATTACTATTACTACTTCTACTTATACTTCTACTTCTACTACTACCACTACTCCCTCACCCAAGTGCCCCAGCCTTGATAAAGCACATCAGGTCCCAATGCAAAGCTGCCATGTGGATCTTTCTCACAGGGTGTATTACAGCTATGTGCCAACTCTCCCAAAACAAGGAGTTGTTCATCATAAACCACAGCGGAGCCAGCGCCATCTTGTAATGGCGACCAAAGTCTGCATAAGCGGCAGAAACGGCTCACCACAACTGAGGTGCAAAAAGACCATTGCAGAGAGAAGATGTTGGAGACTGAGGTGAAGAAGGACTGTTGCGGAGTGCAGACGTTTGAGACTTGGGTGTAAAATGACTGTTGCAGCGAGCACAGGTTGGGGATTAGGGTGCCAAAGGACCTTTGCAGAGAGCAGGATTTGGAGACTGAGGTGCAGATGGCCTGTTACAGAGAGCAGAGGTTGGAGACTTGAGTGCAGAAGGACTGATAGAAAAAGCAGTGGTTGGAGACTGGGGTTCAGAAGACAGATACAGAGAGAAGAGTTTGGAAATTGTAGTACAGAGGAACTGTTACAGAGAGCAGAGATTGGAGACTGGGGTGGAGAAGGACTGTTGCAGAGATCTGATGTTGAAGACTGGGGTGCAGAATGACTGTTGAGGAGAGTAGTTTGGAGACTGGGGTGCAGAAGGACTTTTGAAGAGAGTAGGGGTTGGAGATTAAGGTACAGAAGACTGAGGTAAAGAAGGACTGTTGGAGACATCAGAGTTTGGAGACAGGGGTGCAGAAGGACCGTTGCAGAAAACAGAGGTTGGATACTGAGGAGCAGAAGGATTATTACAGAGAGCAGAGGTTGGAGACTGGGGTGCAGAAGGACTGTTGCAGAATGCAGAGGTTTGAGACTGGGGTGCGGAAAATCTGTTGCAGAGAACGGAGTTTGGAGACTTAGGTGCAGAATGACCGTTGCTGAGAGCAGCGGTTGGAGACTGACTTGAAGAAGGATTGTTACAGAGAGAAGAGGTTGGAGACTGAGGTGCTGAAGAACTGTTACAGAGAGCAGAGGTTGGAGACTGGGGTGCAGATGGATCTTACAGAGAGCAGAGATTAGAGACTGGGGTGCAGAAGGACTGTTATAGAAAGCAGAAATTGAAGACTTGGGTACAAAAAGACTGTTCTAGAGAGAAGAGGTTGGAGATGAGGTTCAGAAGGACTGTTACAGAGAGCAGAGTTTGGAGACTGGGGTGCAGGAGGACTCATATAGAAAGCAGAGTTTGGAGACTGTGGTGCAGAAGGATCGTTACAGAGAGCAGAATTTGGAGACTGTGGTACAGAAGAACTTTTACAAAGAGCAGAGGTTGCACACTGGGGTGCAGAAGGACTATTGTAGACAACAGAAGTTGGAGACTGAGGTGTAGAAAGACCATTGCAGAGAGCAGAGGTTGGAGACTGATGAGAAGAAGAATTGTTACAGAGAGCAGAGTTTGGAGACTGGGGTACAGAAGGACTGTTTCAGAGAGCAGAGGTTGGAAACTGGGTGCAGAAGGATCTTCAAGAGAGCAGAGGTTGGAGACTGGGGTGCAGAAGAACTGTTGCAGAGTTCAGATGTCGGAGACTGGGGTGTAGAAGGATCATTGCAGAGAGAATAGATTGGATACTGGGGTGCTGAAGGCCTGTTACATAGAGCTGAGTTTGTAGACTGGCGTGCACGAGGCCTGTTACAGAGAGCAGAGTTTGGAGACTGGGGAGCAGGTGGACTGTTACAGAGAGCAGAGTTTGGATACTGGGTTGCAGAAGGATCTTATATAGAGCAGAGTTTGGAGACTGAGGTGCAGTAGGACTGTTACAGAGAGCAGAGGTTGGAGAGTGGGGTGCAGAAGGATACTTGCAGAGAGCAGAGTTTTCAGACTGAGGTGCAGAAGGTCTGTTGAGAGTGCAGACGTTAAAGACTGGGTTGCAGAAGGACGGTTGCAGTGAGGAGATGTTGGAGTGCAGAAGGACTCTTACAGAGAGCAGAGGTTGGAGACTGAGGTGCAGAAGGACAGTTACAGACAGTAGATTTTAGAGACAGAGCTGTAGAAGGACTGTTGCAGAGAGCAGATGTTTGAGACTGGGGTGTAAAAGGACTGTTGCAGAGAGCAGAGTTTGGGTACTGGGATGCAGAAGGACTGTTTCAGAAAGCAGAGTTTGGAGACTGATGTGCAGAAAGACTGTTTCAGAGAGTAGAGTTATGCGACTGGGGTGAGGAAGGACTAATACATAAACGAGACTTTGGAAACTGAGGTGCATACGGACCATTACAGAGAGCAGAGGTTGGAGATTGCAGTACATAAGGACTGTTACAGAGAGTAGAGATTGGAGACTAGTGTATAGAAAGACTGGCAGAGAGCAGATGGTGGACACTGTGGTGCAGAAGGACTGCTGCAGAGAGCAGAGGTTGGAGAATGGGGTGCAGAACGACTGTTCCATATAACAGAGGTTGGAGACTTGGGTTCAGATGAACTGTCTCAGAGAACAGAGGATGGAGACTGGGGTTGCAGAAGGACTGTTGAAAAGTGTATAGGTGGGAGACTGGGGTGGAGAAGGAATGTTACAGAGAGCAGAGTTTGGAAACTGGAGTGCAGAAGGATCTTACAGATAGAAGAGTTTGGAGACTGTGGTGAAGAAGGACTGTTGGAGAGAGCAGAGTTTGGACACTGAAGTGCAGAAGGACTGTTACAGAGAGCAGAGATTTGAGACTGGGGTGCAGAAAGACTGTTGCAGAGAACAGAGGTTGGAGACTGGGGTGCCGAAGGTCTTTTGCAGAAAAAAAGCTTGTAGACTGGGGTGGAGAAGGACTGTTGCAGATCACAGAGGTTGGAGACTGTGGTGCAGAAGGACACTTAGATAGAGAAGAAGTTGGAGATTGGGGTGCAGAAGAACTGTTATAGAGAGCAGTATTTGGAGACTGGGTTGCAGAAGGATCTTACAAAGAGCAGAGGTTGGAGACTGAGGTGCAGGTGGAGTGTTACAGAGAGCAGTGCTTGGAGACTGAAGTGCAGAAAAATTGTTACAGAGAGAGGAGTTTGGAGACTGAGTTTTAGAAGGACTTTTACAGAGAGCAGAGTTTGGAAATTTGGGTGCAGAAGGACCATTACAGAGAGCAGAGGTTGAAGACTGCGGTATAGGACTGTTATCGAGAAAAGAGGTTGAAGACTGGGGTGCAGAAGAACTCTTACATAGAGCACAGGTTGGAGACTGAGGTGCAGAAGGATAGATACAGAGAACAGAGGTTGGAGACTGGGGTTCGGACAGACTGATACTGACAGTAGAGTTTGGAGACTAGGGTGTAGAAGGACCATTACTAAGAGCAGAGGTTGGAGACTGCGGTACAGAAGGACTGTTACAGAGAGCAGATCTCGGAGACTGGGGAGCAGAAGGAGTTTTGCAGAGGATCGTGGTATGAGACTGGGGTTAACAAAGAATGTTACAGAGAGCAGAGTTTGGAAACTGGAGTGCAGAAGGATCTTACAGAGAGAGAGGTTGGAGACTGTGGTGCAGAAAGACTGTTGCAGAGAGCAGACATTGGAGAAGGAATCCAGATAAATCATTGCAGAGAGCAGAGTTTTGCGAATGGGGTGCAGAAGGAGTGTTTCAGAGAGCAGATTGTAGATACTGGGGTGCAAAAGGACTGTTACAGAGAGCAGAGTTTGGAGACTGTGTTGCAGAAGGACTGTTACAGAGAGCAGAGTTGGAGACTCGGGTGCAAAAAGACTGTTGCAGAGAGCAGATGTTGGATACTGGGGTGGAGAAAAATCGTTGAAGAGAGAAGAGGTTGGAGACTGGGTTGGAGAAGGCCTGTTACAGAGTGCAGAGTTTGGAGACTGTTGTGCCAAAGGATTGTTACAGAGTGCAGAGTTTAAAGCCTGGGTGTCAGAAGAATCTTACAGATAGCAGAGTTGGGAGACTGAGGAAAAGAAGGACTGTAGAGAGAGCAGATGTAGGAGACTGGGGTGCAGAAGGGTCGTTGCAGAGAGCAGAGTTTTAAGACTGAGGTGCAGAAAAACTGTTGCAGAGAGCAGATGTTGGAGACTGGGGTGCAGAAGGACTGTTGCAGAGAGCAGATATTTGTAAGTAGGTTGCAGAAGGACTGTTATAGAGAGCAGAGGTTGGAGACTGGGGTGCAGAAGGACTGATGCAAATAGCAAATGTTGGAGAATGAGGTTTGGATGTTCTGTTACAGAGAGCAAAGGTTGGAAACTCAGGTGCAGAAGAACTATTAAAGAGTGCAGAGGTTTGATACAGGTGTGCAAAAGGATCTTACAGAGAGCAGAATTTGGACACTGAGGTGCAGAAGGACTTTTGCAGAGACGAGAGGTTGGAGACTAGGGTGCAGTAGGATCATTGCAGAGAGCAGAGTTTGGAGACTGGGGTGCTGAATGATTGTTGCAGAGAGCAGAGGTTGCAGACTGTGGTGCAGAAGGCCTGCTACAGAGAGCAGAGTTTGGAGACTGGCGTGCAGAAGGCCTGTAAGAGAGAGGAGAGTTTGGAGACTGGGTTGCAGAAAGACTGTTATAGAGAGCAGAGTTTGGATACTGGGTTGCTGAAGGATCTTATAGAGAGCAGAGTTTGGAGACTGACGTTCAGGTGGACTGTTATAGAGAGCAGTGGTTGGAGACTGGGGTACAGAAGGATCCTGCAGAGAACAGAGGTGTCAGACTGAGGTGCAGAAGGACTGTTACAGAGAGCAGAGGTTAGATACTGAGGTGTAGAAGGACTGTAACAGAGAGCAGAGTTTGGAGACTGATGTGCAGAAGGACTGTTACAGAAAGCAGAGCTTGGAAATTGGGGTTCATAAGGACCGTTACAGAGACCAGAGTTAGGAGACTGTGGTATAGAAAAATTCTTACAGAAATCAGAGTTTGGAGACTGGGGTGCAGATAAAATGTTACAGAGAGCACAGGTTGGAGACTGATGTGCAGAAGGAGAGATACAGAGAGCAGAGTTTTGAGACTGGGGTTCAGAATGACTGATAAAGAAAGCAGATTTTGGAGACTGGGGTGCAGAAGGACCGTTCTGGAGAGCAAAAGTTTGAGACTGCGGTACAAAAAGACTGTTACACAGAGCAGAGGTTCGATACTGGGGTTCACATGGACTCTTACAGAGGACAGAGGTTGGAGACTGGGGTGCCCCACCCTCGCCAAAAGCAGAGGTTGGAGACTGCGATGGAGAAGAAATGTTTGAGAGAGCAGAATTTGTAAACTGGAGTGCAGAAAGATCTTACAGAGAGCAGAGGTTGGAGACTGTGGTGCAGAAGGACTGTTGAAGAGAGTAGAGGTTGGAGACTAGGGTCTGGAAGTATCATTTCAGAGAGCAGAGTTTGGAGACTGGGGTGCAGAAGGACTGTTGCAGAGAGCAGAGGTTGGAGACTGGGTGCAGAAGGACTGTTGCAGAGAGCAGAGGATGGAGACTGGTGTGCCTATGGACTGTTGCAGAGTAGAGGTTGGAGACTGGGGTGCAGAAGGACACTTACATAGAGCATAGGTTGGAGACTGAGGTGCAGAAGGATAGATACAGAGAACA
Source organism: Ictidomys tridecemlineatus (assembly GCF_052094955.1). Taxonomy (NCBI): domain Eukaryota; kingdom Metazoa; phylum Chordata; class Mammalia; order Rodentia; family Sciuridae; genus Ictidomys; species Ictidomys tridecemlineatus. The sequence continues at coordinate 155,460 of NW_027526155.1, forward strand.
GAGGTTGAAGACTGGGGTTCTCAAAGACTGATACAGAAAGCAGAGTTTGGAGACTGGGGTGTAGAAGGACCGTTACAAAGAGCAGAGGTTGGAGACTGCGGTACAGAAGGACTGTTACAGAGACCAGATCTCGGAGACTAGGAAGCAGAAGGACTGTTTCAGAAGACAGATGTTTGAGACTCCGGTGAAGAAGGAATATTTCAGAGAGCAGAGTTTAAAAACTAGAGTGCAGAAGTATCTAGCAAAGAGAAAATTTTGGAGACTCTGTTGCAGAAGGACTGTTGCAGGGAGCAGACATTGGTAACTGGGGTCCAGAAGGATCGTTGCAGTGAGCACAGTTTTGAGACTGGGGTGCAGAAAGACTGTTCCAGAGAGCAGATTTTGGAGACTGGGGTCTAGAAGGATTGTGGCAGAGAGCATATTTTAGAGACTGGGGTGCAGAAGGACTTACACAGAGCAGAGGTTTGAGACTGAGGTGCAGAAGTACTGTTGCAAAGATCAGAGGTTGGAGATTGGGATGCAGTAGGATCATTGCAAAGAGAAGTGGTTGGAGACTGGGGTGCAGTAGGATCATTGCAGAGAGTAGTGGTTAAAGACTGGGGTGCAGAAATATCGTTGCAGAGAGCAGAGTTTGGAGACTGCCATGCAGAAGGCCTGTTACAGAGAGGAAAGGTTGGAGAGTAGGCTGCAGAAGTACTGTTATAGAGAGCAGTGTTAGGAGACTGGGTTGCTGAAGAATCTTACAAAGAGCAGAGTTTTGTTACTGAGGTGTAGGTGGACTCTTACAGAGAGCAGTGGTTGTAGACTGGGTGTAGAAGGATCATGCAGAGAGCAGAGGTCTCAGACTGAGGTACAGAAAGACTGTTATAGAGAGTAGAGGTTTGAGACTGAGGTGAAGAAGGACTGTTACAGAGAGCAGAGTTTTGAGACTTTTGTGCAGCAGGACTGTTACAGAGTGCAGAGTTTAAAGACAGGGTTGCAAAAGGATCTGAAAAGAGCAGAGTTGGGAGACAGAGGTGCAGAAGGACTGTTAAAGAGAGCAGAGGTACGAGACTGGGGTGCAGAAAGGTCGTTGCAGAGAGCATAGTTTTCAGACTGCAGTGCAGAAGAACTGTTGCAGAGAGCAGATGTTGAAGACTGGGGTGCAGAAGGAATGTTACAGAGAGGAGAGGTTAGAGACTGGAGTGCATAAGGATCTTACAGAGAGCAGAGGTTGGAGACAAGGATGCAGAAAGACTTTTGCTGAGAGGAGAGGTTTGAGACTGTTGTGGAGAAGAATCATTGCAGAGAGAAGAGGTTTGAGACTGGGTTCAAAAGGCATGTTACAGAGAGCAGAGTTTTGAGACTAGGTTGCAGAATTCCTCTTAAAGAGAGCCGATGTTGGAAACTGTTGTTCAGAAGGACTGTTACAGAGAGAAGAGTTTGGAGACTGAGATGCAGAAGGGTCTTATAGAGAGCAGAGGTAGGAGACTGAGGTGCAGAATGATCGTTGCAGAGAGCAGAGTTTTCAGACTGAGTTGCAGAAGGAGTGTTGCAGAGAGCAAATGTTGGAGACTGGGGTTCAGAAGTACCGTTTCAGAGAGCAGAGGTTGGAGACTGGTGTGAAGAAGGATCAGTGCAGAGAGCAGAGTTTGGAGACTAGTGTGCAGAAGGACTGTTACAGAGAGCAGAGTTTGTAGACTATGTTGGAGAAGGTTCCTACAGAGAGAAGAGGTTGGAGAATGAGGTGCAGAAGAACTGTTACAGAGAGTAGAGGTTTGAGACTGAAGTGCAGAAGGAACTTTGCAGAGTACAAAGTTTTGAGACTGAGGTGAAGAAAAATTGTTACAGAGAGAAGAGAAGAGAGTTTGGAGACTGAGGTGCAGAAGGATTGTTAAAGAGATCTGAGTTTGTAGAATGGGTGCAGAAGGTCTGTTGCATAGAGCAGAGGTGGGAGATTGGAGTGCAAAAGCACTGTTGCAGACAGCAGAGGTTGGAGACTGGGGTGCAGAAGGACTGTGGCCGAGAGCAGAGGTTGGAGACTGAGGTGCAGAAGGACTCTTAGAGAGAGCAGATGTTGGAGACTGGGGTGCAGGAGGACTGATGCAGAAAGCAGAGATTGGATTCTGGGGTGCATAAAGACCGTTACAGAGAAAAGAGTTTAGAGACTGCAGTACAGAAGGACTGTTTCTGAGATCAGAGTTTGGAGACTGGGGTGCAGAAGGACTGTTGCCGAGAGTAGATGTTGGAGACTGAGTTTCAGAAGTCCAGTTACATAGAGCAGAGGTTGTAGACTGGGGTGCAGGAGGATTGTTGCAAAAAGCAGACCTTTGAGACAGAAGTGCAGAAGGATGTTACAGAGAGAAAAAATTGGAGACTTAGGTGCAGAAGGAGTGTTGCAGAGATCAGAGGTTGGAGACTGGCGTGCAGTAGGATCATTGCAGAGAGGAGAGGTTGGAGTTTCGTGTGCACAAGGATCGTTGCAGAGAGCAGAGGTTGGAGACTGGGGTTCAGAAGGCCTGCTACAGACAGCAGAGTTTGGAGACTGGCCTGCAGAAGGCCTGTTACAGAGAGGAGAGCTTGGACACTCGGGTGCAGAAGGACTGTTATAGAGATAAGAGTTTAGAGACTAATTTACTGAAGGATCTTACAGAGGGAAGAGGTTGGAGACTTAGGTGCAGGTGGACTGTTACAGAGAGCAGTGGTTGGAGACTGGGGTGCAGATGATCGTTCAGAGAGGAGAGGATTCAGACTGAGGTTCAGAAGGACGGTTACAGAGAGCAGAGGTTGGAGACTGAGTTGTAAACGGACTGTTACAGAGAGAAGAGTTTGAATACTCAGTTGCAGAAGGACTGTTACAGGTAGCAGAGTTTGAAAATTGGGGTGCAGAAGGACTGTTAAAGAGAGCAGAGGTTGGAGACTGCGGTATAGGACTGTTACCGAGAGCAGATTTTGGAGACTGGGGTGCAGAAGGACTGATGCAGAAAGCAGAGATTGGATTCTTGGGTTAAGAAAGACCGTTACAGAGAGCAGATGTTGGAGACTGCAGTACAGAAGGACTGTTGCAGAGAGCAATGTTGGGAGACTGGTGTGCAGAAGGACTCTTACATAGAGCACAGCTTGGAGACTGAGGTGCAGCAGGATAGATACAGAGAAAAGAGTTTGGAGACGGGGTTAAAATTGACTGATACAGAAAAAAGAGTTTGGAGACTGGGGTGTAGAAGGACTGTTACAGAGAGCAGATCTCGGAGACTGAGGAGCTGAATGTCTGTTGCAGAGGACAGAGGTTAGAGACTGGGGTGGAGATGGAATGTTACAGAGAGCAGAGTTTGGAAACTGGAGTGCAGAAGAATCTTAAAAAGAAAAGAGGTTGGAGACTGTGGTGCAGAAGGATTGTTGCCGTGAGCAGACATTGGATCCTGGGGTCCAAAAGGATCCTTGCAGAGAGCAGAGTTTAGAGACTAGGGTGCAGAAGGACTGTTGCAGAGAGCACATGTTGGAGACTGGGGTGGAAAAGGACAGTTGCAGAGAGAAGCGTTTGGAGACTGGGGTGCAGAAGGACTGTAAAAGAGTAGTGGTTGGAGACTGGGGTTCACATGGATCTTACAGAGAGCAGAGGTTGGAGACTGGGGCGCAAAAGGACTGTTGCAGAGAGCAGATGTTGGAGACTTGGGTGGAGAAGAATCGTTGCAGAGAGAAGAGGTTGGAGACTGGGGTGCAGAAGGCCTTTTACAGAGAGCAGAGTTGTGAGACAGGGTTGCAGAAGTCCTGTTACAGAGAGCAGAGGTTGGAGACTGTTGTGCAGAAAGACTGTTACAAAATGCAGAGTTTGAAGACTGTGTTGCACGAGGATTATAAAGAGAGCAGAGTTGGGAGACTGAGGTGAAAAAGGACTGTTACAGAGAGCAGAAATAGGACACTGGGGTGCAGAAGGGTCATTTCAGAGAGCAGAGTTTTCAGATTGAGGTGCAATAGAACTGTTGCAGAGAGCAGATGTTGGAGACTGGGTTGAAGAAGGTCTGTTGCAGAGAGCAGATGTTGGTAACTAGGGTGCAGAAGGACTGTTGTAGAGAGCAGAAGTTGAAGACTGGGGTGCAGAAGGACTGTTGCAGAGAGCAGAGGTTGGAGACTGAGGCACCGAAGTCCTGTTAGAGAGAGCAGAGGTTGGAGACTCGGGTACATTTGACGTTTACAGAGAGCAGAATTTGGGTACGGGGATGTAGAAGAATCTTACAGAGAGCAGAATTTGGAGACTGAGGTGCAGAGGACTCTTGCAGAGATCAGAGTTTGGAGACTGGGGTGCAGTAGGATCATTGTAGAGAGCAGATGTTGGAGACTGGGGTACAGAAGAATCATGCAGAGAGCAAGGTGTTAGACTGACGTGCTGAAGGACTGTTACAGAGAGCAGAGGTTGGAGACTGAGGTGTAGAACGACTGTTACAGAGAGCAAAGTTTGGAGACTGAGGTGAAGAAGGACTGTTACAGAAAGCAGAGGTTGGAAATTGTGGTGCAGAGAGACTGTTACACAGACCAGAGTTTGGAGACTAAGGTATAGATAAAGTGTTACAGAGAGCAGAGATTGGAGACTGGGGTGTAGTTTGACTGTTACAGAGAGAAGTGGTTGAAGATTGGGTTGCAGAAAGATCGTGCAGAGAGCAGAGGTGTCAGACTGAGGTTCCGAAGGACTGTTACAGAGAGCAGAGGTTTGATACTGAGGTGTAGAAGAACTGTTAGAGAGAGCAGAGTTTGGAGACTGAGGTGCAGAAGGACTGTTACAGAAAGCAGAGGTTGGAAATTGGGGTGCAGAAGGACCGTTACAGAGACCAGAGTTTAGAGACTGCTGTATTGAAAAACTTTTACAGAGAGCAGTGGTTAGAGACTGGGGTGCAGAAGGAATGTTACAGAGAGCACAGGTTGGAGACTGCTGTACAGAAGGAGTGTTACAGGAGAAGATGTTGGAGACTGGGTAGCAGAAGGACTGTTGAAGAGGACAGAGCTTGGAAACTGGGGTGCCGCAGGACACTTGCAGAAAGCAGAGGTTAAAAAGTGGGGTGATGAAAGAATTTTACAGAGAGCAGAGTTTGGAATCTGGAGTGCAGAAAGATCTTACAGAGAGCAGAGGTTGGAGACCGTGGTGCAGAAGGACTCTTAACGAGAGCAGAGGTTGGAGAATGCGGTGAAGAAGGACTGTTGCAGAGAGCAGAGGTTGGAGACTGGAGTGGAGAAAAACTGTTGCAGAGAGCAGAGGTTGGAGACTGGGGTGCAGAAGCACTGTTTCAGAGAGCAGAGGTTTGAGACTGGGGTGCAGAAGGACTGTTGCTTAGAGAAGAGGTTGGAGACTGAGGTGCAGAAGGACTCTTAGAGAGAGCAGAATTTTGAGACTGGGGTGCAGAAAAACTGATACAGAAAGCAGAGATTATAGTCTGCTGTGCAGAAAGACCGTTACAGAGAGCAGAAGCTGGAGACTGCAGTACAGATAGCCTGTTGCAGAGAGCAGTGTTTAAAGACTGGGGTGCA